>NC_133338.1:32464002-32764002 GCF_030506205.2 Paramisgurnus dabryanus | reverse complement strand
AATTCCATCGACGCAATGCATTTAATACTGTACAAACTGTATATTTTATTCCCCTAACCTACCCCAGTCCCTAAACCCAACTGTATAAAAACCTGTTGGCAGTCTTTAATCTATGAAAAGGACCATTTAGTATGTTTTTTAAATCGTTTTAGTTTACAGGTACACGTCATGTGTCCCCATAAACCATGTTTATAGCATAGTAAACATGTCATTATACACTAAGCGCATGATGACTTTTTTCTCATCAACTTTACATTTCATCTGGAGCAGTTGCATATGCAAAATAACAAGAGGGTAAAATCAAAAACACCATTAACTCTCACCACTGATGGCCTAATATTAGAGCTTATTGAGCTTACAGATTGATTTGGTATTTGCACAGGGTATTTACCATGCTAATGATAAACGCGTTCACCCAATAATCTCCAGAAAGATTATTGCCACTTTTGATTCCCTGGATAGTGAGCAAGACTTTTAATCACTGTTTAACACATTAAACTGATATTGCAAACTCTAATAAGTCAGGATCATGAAATGCTAATGGAGTCGCCAAAGTGTACCCCCCTCTTTTTAATATTTCCACATTTATGTGACTTTTTGAGTGTTAATTAGTGAGCCACTAGCTGGCTTCTGAAGGGAGAAGAACAGACATCATCTTGAATCATCCTGACAGGACGGCATGGCCCAATTACAGCAACGCTCCGTTTCACTTTGATGTGGCGGAAAGAGGGATAGATTGGGGCAAATCACTTACAGACACATGCGCGCATACACACGCTATGGTAATGATGTGATTTAGCCCCAATGCTAAACTGTATGTAGCGCCTTTAAAGACGATGCTAACGCTAATTACGCTGCTCGAGCGGAGAAGAAAGGTGGGGGTGAGCTGCTGCTTGTCTAAAAGAAGAAGCTCTTATGTATATTGTCAATGAAAATGAGACAAAGTGACTTTCCACTCATCGGGGTTTAATTATACACAGTGTGATATGGGGAAAAGGTCAGGGAGCGGAGTTTCCCTCTTTTACATTGAACCTGTTGGGTGTCTTCCATTAATTAGAGCCTCCGAAAGAGTAAAGAGAGTGTAAAATGAGAGGGCTGAGAAAGAGATGGGGGAGAAGAAGGAGAGATATACAGGTCTACAAGGAAAACCTGATGTTATCAGGCTGTAATTAAGTTGTCACTTCAATTAGGGCGACTCAAATTGGAATTGTCTTGGGTTGCAGCACTGAACGATGTGTGTTTGGTTAATAAGTCTGGTGAGTAGCCAGCAGATGGCATACACACAGACACATCACTAACCAAGGTCGTTTATGGTCTCAGTTGACTGGTTTATTGTCGAGCATCAAGCAAACACGCGGAAGAACACGTAACCCTTTGAAGAATAATGTTGATTAAAGGTCAACTAAAATCTATTTCTTATTAGAGAATAAACCTGTACTGAAGCTAACGATGATGTCAGATTTACCAAGCTTGTCCTAAGGGCTGTTGAGAACTGAATAATATCTAGTGAATGTAGATGCCAAATGAGGGACTTTATTAGTCTTTTAATGTGTAGTTGTGGGACTTGTTTTGATCCAGTAAGCTTTACGGTACCTATATTGATTAAAGTAAAACTACAATAAGGCAACTTTTACCTCTTGATAGATTGAGATAAACTCATAATCTGTTTCAAATTAATCAAGGCAGTAAATCCACACATTAAGCACACATATATCTTTATTTAATGAAGATGTAGTGTAACATTTAGTTCAAATCAAACACTTAATGGGCAGTTTCCCAGACAGAGTTCAGATTAACCCCGGACTAGCCTCTAGTTATATTATGACATTTAAGTAATTTTTACGAACATGCCTTAAAAAAAAACATTAATGCTGTGGACTCGGAGAACACACACTCACATTTAAATAAAATATTTCAAAAACAGCAACAAAAACTTAGATGAAGAGTTGCATACTTTTTTTCTATGACGCTCAAATTGCGTTAAAAAGTTAATATTTGGTTGCTCCAACCAGGCAGCTAACGCGCATGTGCTCTTGTAATGTTTCTCTGGCTACCAGTCAGGAGCTTCTGCAGTGAGACGCAATGACTTTACCTTTAACAATTAGCTTTTTATTAAAAAGGCGGGACTTATTCCACCATACCTCATGTTTTGCACTGACTTCTCCAATTTTTATAATAATATTATAAATTGACCGTCTTGCTGTTAAATATATATAGTTTTTGCGCAGACTCTGCTTAAAGAGCACAGAGATGATAGCAAAGAAGTAAAGCTAACGAAAGCAGCCATGGCACTGAACGAGCAATCGTTATTATAATCCAATTGAATTGAATTGAATTTAATTGAATTGAATTTAATTGAATTGAATGGGACTATCTTGGCAATGAGGATTGTGCATCACAGTCAGGTACAAGGAGAGAGAAGGATAACTTCTATGGGTAAGACAAAAACTTTAATTTTCGCGACTTGTTTATTGACTTATTAATAACATTATTGGGTTATGGGTCCAGCTTTTAAATAATAGACGGGTCAGCGTCGGTTACGGGTCCAGCTTTTAAGTAATAGACAGGTGAGGGGACGGGTCCAGCTTTCAAAATAACAGATGGTCCGGGTCGGTTCAGTGTAGCACATTTATGGGTCTCTTCGGGTTTGGGTAGGAATTTTTGGACCCGTGTAGACCTCTAGTTAAAACAACCCAAACATTTTTTTCAGAGTGAAGTGTCCCTATACTTAAGCTAAACTGTGATGTTGTTAAATTGTGATGTTGTTTAAATATTTTTAAAAGAGTTTTCATCTATGTTGAGCTCTTATTGGCTGATTTCCTGTATTATTACCTTATTATTATTTTTTTGTCTTGTGTTAAAAAAATCTTGGCACAATTCTATTTTTGTCTTCAAAACATTTTTCATTTTTACCTAAAAGTGGTTGTGCATGATCTTTGTCTATGATCTCAGTTTACAACAAAATTGCTGCCGCTGGAGAATTTAACACAGTCTCACCCCATTTCGTCAATATTTGACGACACTTGACCATTCGTCAATATGTGACGCGGAGGGTATACCTTTCGCGTCATTTTTTGACGAACTGGGGACTTCAATACTATTACGTCCGTTGCATTCTCTTCTCCTATTTTCTTACCAATTTCGCGTCGGTTTAGGGTTAGATTACGCAAAATTAAACCGTGTACGCGAAATTAAACAGTGTACGCGAAATTAAACAGTTGTCACCTGGCGTTGGGGTTAGAAACAGTTGTCACCTGGCGTTGGGGTTAGAGTTAGGTTTGGGTAGGGATGTCATTATGTATATCTAACCCTAAACCGACGCGAAATTGGTAAGAAAATAGGAGAAGAGAATGCAACGGACGTAATAGTATTGAAGTCCCCAGTTCGTCAAAAAATGACGCGAAAGGTATACCCTCCGCGTCACATATTGACGAATGGTCAAGTGTCGTCAAATATTGACGAAATGGGGTGAGACTGGGTGAATTCAGTTGTGTTGATTCTGCCATCAAGTTTGTTCTACAAGATATCGACAGCGCATTGATTTTAAAAAGGAACAGAAAACGAGATCAAGGTATTTGTTGATTGGAAAGATGTGCTTGCCGCCCTTCCTTCAGGATTCGGCAAAAGTTTAATTTATCAGTTGGCTCCGTCGGTTGCTATGAAGACGGGACATAATGAAAACCCAGTGGTCATTGTTGTTTCTTTTCGGAACCCCTCAATCATTGCTGCTGAATTAGAAGTGAATGGACATGCTAGCCTCCAATGATTTTCAAGCCAACGTAATGGGTATCGTTGTGGATGTTAACCTAACTTATAAGTGGTAAGAGATAGCCTGACTGTATCACTAAATATTAAATATTTCACAATGTCATGATATGAATTAAATGTTGTTAACATAGTAGGTGTCTATATACGTTTGCTAACTCGGACTTATGCTGCCTTCACATGCAAAATTTCCCTCTGGGGTCCGACCATTTTGGGACACTGGCAGAGGTTCTGACATGCTCTTACATTTGATCTTTTTTCAGTTGCTTTAAACAAATTAATGGCAAGTGTCTTATAACACTATATATATATTCCGCGCGTGGAGCAGCAGTTAACTTATGTAACTTATGGCTTAAATCCAAAAAATAGATGTTGCATCAGTCTTTTTCACAAGCTCCTCTGTTTCGCTGACGCTTTCATCCATGTTTATTTGGCTGCAGCTTGTGGCTCTAAAGTTTGCGGGTAGATTGTGTCATTAACACGCATTATCGCGATAGATTTAAAATCTCTATCGTATGCCAATTTTCTATCGTTTATATTGCATATCGTTTATATTGCCCATTCCTAGCTGTTAGCATAAATTGTCCACAGAAATACCAAATAAGCTTACATACATAAGTGATGGGTAAATGTCACAAGGTGACGATCTTTTGGGCGGAACCGAAAGTCGGGAAACTTTGGTTCCGCCCGGATGTTTCCGCCCAGACCGGGAAGAGGAAACACCGGACATCCGGTAGCATCGCGAGGGCTGTAATCAGCGAAATAGAGCGCAGCTGTGGGCGTTTAAGAGAAACGCCGGTTGATTGGAGGATTACAGCACACAGAGGAGTATTTTAGAGCAGTGTAAATCACAGTTTGGTGGTGTAGTGTGTGAGTTGAGGTACGGAGCTGTGCTCGTCCGGTACACGTTGGCAGTTGGTTGCACTTTCTCTCTTTCTCTCTCGTAGTTCTCAGTGGATGCTACCGTAAGAGGAAACCCTGTGGGTAGAAGAAAACAACGATAATTGTGACACGCTTGGAGTAACCAAGGAGGAAGGAAACGAAGCAGTTTGTAAACTATTTACCAAGAGGACCGCTGTGAGTATTGGCTCTGGATTTAACTGAAATATAACTACTAACCGGTGTATTATCGAACGCCTCCAGGAAGGCGGCCCTACCCCTGATCTAGCGTGGTAGGTGAGCCGCAGGAATAAGTGGATTTAGCAGCCGTAGCAGCAGAACCAAAAGCTCCGGCCGTAGTACCATCGCCCCCATCTGACCTTAGCGAAGTGGAGGACGTCGGGCGTCTCGTGTGCACACTTGTAGTGTGGTGGGTGAGGCTATGTCATTTTGAAAAACCTTTCACGTTGAAGTGGTGCTGTGTATTTGCTGTGGGTTGCTGTGCAAGTGCTGTGTGTCTTGTCAGACGTACCCCGCATCATCCCTTCTACTGAGGAAGAAGGCAGAGAGGCTGACGGTTGTGAGTAACACTAATTATTGTATGCTGGGTGCGATTCAAGTATAAAGTGACGGCGTGGGCTTTGGAAGTCGCCCCGTCTGTGTGTCGACAGTTACAGAGTGTGGCGGTGAAGACTTGGAAGCTGGCAGCGCGTGTGTGAGTACAACCTCGAACCTGTATATTGCTATTTTACCTGTGTGTTCTATCTTGTAACAGAGCGAGAGGCGAAGCAGTTCCGCCGCCCCGTGGCCTCTACAAAGGGGCGCCCCTGTCCGGTATTCGATCAGCCTACGGGCATTGAGGATAGGGCAGCGCTCGGCCCGGTGAGACGGTGTGACAGTTCGCCCCCTGCTGATCAGCGCATCCGCCGAGAGGGTTTTTGCCCCCGGCGACCCCTAGGAAAACCATCGTCGTTTGCCTTCTGTGCAGGCTCGCTGTCGTAAGCCCGCCCCCGTACATGTCGATCAGAACGCCGTAGAACGAACTGTGGACAGTCATACATGCCCCGAGCTGTAAACAGCAGAGAGGTGAGAAGTATCCAAGTTGCACTAACTGTGTTATTGTGTCCAAGCTGCCTGTAAAGGAAGAGAGAACGAGAGTGAACGTCAGGAGAACGAACTGTGAACAGTCATACATGCCCCGAGCTGTAAACAGCAGAGAGGTGAGAAGTATCCAAGTTGCACTAACTGTGTTATTGTGTCCAAGCTGCCTGTAAAGGAAGAGAGAACAAGAGTGAACGTCAGTAGAACGAACTGTGAACAGTCATACATGCCCCGAGCTGTAAACAGCAGAGAGGTGAGAAGTATCCAAGTTGCACTAACTGTGTTATTGTGTCCAAGCTGCCTGTAAAGGAAGAGAGAACAAGAGTGAACGTCAGTAGAACGAACTGTGAACAGTCATACATGCCCCGAGCTGTAAACAGCAGAGAGGTGAGAAGTATCCAAGTTGCACTAACTGTGTTATTGTGTCCAAGCTGCCTGTAAAGGAAGAGAGAACGAGAGTGAACGTCAGTAGAACGAACTGTGAACAGTCATACATGCCCCGAGCTGTAAACAGCAGAGAGGTGAGAAGTATCCAAGTTGTACTAACTGTGTTGTCGTGTCCAAGCTGTCTGTAAAGGGAGAGAAGAGACGGGAGTGAATGTCAGGAGAGTGACCTGTGGAAAAGAACCATACTTACCAAGAGCTATCAGCAAACCGACCGGTGAGGACGATCCTAGTCCAGGTTAAACGAATCTTCGTGTCCCAGTCGAAGCCTGTGGAAAGAAACACAAAGTGGAGTGAGAAGAGAGAAGAGGAGGGCGCCACGGATAGCGGAGTTGGCAGGAGCCTGTGTTCCCCGTCCTCTCCCCCCTATATCTTGGTCACCAGCCCCTGGAACCCCCGTTGCCCTCTTCCCCTTTCTGCCACTTTTCCGTGCTGTGGTCTGCCTGGAAGGCAGAGAGGCAGCTAGTTTTAATTGCCCCTTTCCCCATTCCCCCAGTTATTTTAAATATTTAAATAAAGTTTGTTTTAATACTTACCTGCTCTCGTGTTGTTTGGTCATTGGGTTGGCTTTGGGGACCTCCTCGAGGTGGAAGTTGAGAAGGGGCGTGGCTTTAGGTTTGGTAGCCAGCCCCTAGCCGTGACATAAATATCACTGATAGCGCTACATTCAGATAAACTATTATGTACATAAACTAAATTCAGAACATCTCAGATAAACATCTGCAGTGATTAGTTTTATAAAAAGCTGTTTTCAGATGACTGTTTTCAGATGCCCATCGACTGATTGTCTAGCTTCTGTTTTTAACAATGTTTTGATGCGTTTTTGTAAGCGCGTATGATCTTTAAAAACACATCACATTAGTCCCTTTCACACATACAGTCTTTACTGGTAATTTAGTGGTAAATTGCAGGTAACAGGTCATGTGTGAAGAGAACCTTTCCGGTAAATCAGTGCTGCCAATTTACCAGAAAGAGAGGTTGTAAGATTACCAGTAATTTACTGGTAAGCGCTATGTGTGAACACAAAAATAAACATTACCGGCATTTAGAACGGACGACGTCAGACCAGGCTGACAGCTTCGGGCCAATCATAACGTTTAAAACAAATTACGCGTTTATCCCCGCACAGTTTAGGGATGTTTCCACACACATGCTGATTAAAAGTCAAGCACATCTGAAGTTTACGTCCACATTTCTTCACCAAAGTTGTTTAAAACAGCTTACCATCTAATTGCAAACGTCCTTAGTATGCCCTCTGTGAAGCCTAAGGACCGATTCACACCGGCTGCGTGGCGTGAGCGCCTCAGCTGCGTGGCGTGTCCGTTTTTATTTAGGCTCCCATGTTAGCAGATTTGACCGTGCACACCGCCTGCATGACATGCGTGCATGCTAGGAATAGGACTGACGCCTATTTTACACACCACACGCAAGCGTCTTGGAAGCGTTTCCAGGCAAAATATATGTCACCTATAGCAACAGCAGTGCGTCAACGCCGCATCAGGCCCGCTTCTGGTATGTACAGACACAGAAAACGCGACGCTGCCGCCACGCAACTGACACGCAACAGAAATGCCACACAGCCGGTGTGAATCGGCCATAATGTGCAAACAGTAGTGTTGTTTAAGACGCATTTTCGGTTTGACGTCGCCTACTGCAATGTTGTTTGGTCACGAGCAACTTCGCCATCGTCTGCGTTTACCACAGACGTGAAAACAACAAAATACGGACCATGGATATGAACGACGTGGATTGTTTACAAGTACAACACTGAGCTCGCCGCGTGCCACAGGTAACTTCCGCTTTCTCAACGAATTTACCTTACCAGTATTTTTATTCTGATGTGTACGATGTCAAAGATAATGAAGTCAGCCAGAAAAAACTGAACTTTCTTTACTTCAATGCAGATTATATAAACAGGCAATATTTGTTTTCGATTATAATTAGCTTATTTAAAAGTAGACATTTCAGGCTTTCTTTGGATATGTGTATCATGTTTGTGTGACAAGTATTCGTGGATTTTTAAATTATTTTTGTAACGTGCTTTGAGATACAGCTGGCGGAGACAGAAATGTCTGAATGTGCACACTGTTTATTTTCTTTAATTAACAAAAACACAAAGATCTGTTGTTATTGTGAATGTACACAAATTAAAGAAGACTCTTCACAGTTTCAAATGATGTCAAACACCTAAGTGTATGATTATTAATGATGGAGTATTTTAAGTTGATTCTGTCATGATAAGGAGAAAACACGTCAAAACGCGGCGCCGTGTTTTTGGACCCAGGTGTGAAGCACACACCTTCAGAGTAAATGATTTTTAAGTTACCTTCAAGTGATGTTGCCCTGGACTAAAGTGTCTGCCTGCATAAACATACAATTAAAATGCTTTGTTTGTAACTGTGTTGCATGTACTGCTTCTTGGTCAGCATATTCACAGGCTTTTTAAGGAATTCACATCACTGTGCCACCATGTTTGTAACATCAGAAGGTGGGACTAGAGCGGCCATAATGACCTTGCACATTCATAACAATAGCAGCAGTGTCACATCTTGCTAATATTAAATATCTATGCCGTATCTCATTTGAATGACTCTGAATTGTGAAAGCATTTAGCTGTACGCCTCAGAGGTGTGAGATGAAATCTGGCGTGTTTTATTGGCCATTGGAGACTGTTAACAAAACAATGCTTGGAAAACAACAAGAAAATCTGTTAATTGGCTATTCTCTTTCATCATGTTTGTCCCTCTAGAACTTTCCCTCTGTATTTCTCTCGTTCTCAGCAGTCAATGAATGTCAATGTGGGCTGTATTCCATCAGTCTGAACTGTTCACTTTTATGGTTTATCCATCACTTGGTGTCTGTGGCTTTGCTTCAAACTCACAATAAGATGTATTACAGCTACACTTGAAAATGCTCTTGTAAAAGGCCGGGCCATAGCCGTCATGATGTTTACTGCTGTCTGTAGATAAAGATTACTTTATCGACAGCTAACGTAATGTGTGCTGGATAGTCTCAGGCAGGTCAAAAAGAAACGAGTCCAGCACAGGCAGTTTACATGAATGCACCAATACTGAACACAGAAATAATTAATCAGCCATGTACTATTGGCCTTATCCCAAATGTAACCCACATTTTTCTCTGAGGATGTATACCTGAAGTATATTTATATATATTTAAAATTATTTTTTTTCACTCAATATTTCACTTTTTAACATTTTTAAACACTGTAAGTAAAGCAAATTCTACCAAAAAATCTCGGGGGACAGATTAACAGTTAATTTGAATTTATTTAACAATGATAAACAGGGTGGAATGATGTAGTTCTTTGGCGTAGACCCCGTCCGTAGTTTGAATCCGGGGATCGCGGATTCATGCAGTTCCTGCCTGAAGATGACGGCAGGGGTGGAGCCTATCCCCCCGATGCATGGACTGAGCCAACCTGATGGTGGTGTTAGGGTGGGTGGGTTGTGAATCCAGACGTCAGTATCTGCGAACGCAGAGACAGATGAGCCACGGATTTAAATACTCCCAGTATCAGAGGTGACTGGCAAGGTCTTGTGAAATGAATGACGTGGCCTCAGAGTTTTCCTGGTAGAACTTGCGCTTAAGCTTACATTTCTTTGTCTGGTGAACCTTCTTTATGGATTTAAACCGTTCTGACAAACCGTCTGGTCAAAAACAGCTGGTGGTTTACATTCCGCTGACATCCTCATCTTAGTAAAAACTACGCAGATCCCACTGGACTCAAGACATGATATCATAGATGTCCTCTGTTAATAACTGTAAATCATTTGGAAAAAATAATTCTGTCCAATAGTACTTTAGATTGTCAATGTTTTTACAACACAAATGCAGAGGACAACGAACAGCCACAATGATGTTTTATATTATCCAAGGGTGGATCTTTGGACTGTGCTGACCATAACCATCCTCTGAGCTAATCACAGATTATAGGAAATAAGAAAGGGAAAGAGAGAGTCGTACCCTTGAGGTTAGTAAAGGAGGGTTTGGCTGGTGGTTCTGTGGTGTGAGGAAAACATGTGAAAGTATGTCTAATACTGGATCCCTCACAGTTTGTTTCCTCGGTGCTGTGAACCTCATCCTGTGGCTTTAGGTCCCTGCAACCTCAAAATGGGAGTCCACACCACAAGTCTAACTTTAAAAAGATGGCAACATACATATACGGTATGGAGAGAGGGTCACATGCATTTAGAAAGACACTGTTCATCAGTTTAACACTTATTGTACTTGCATGAACTTCATAGATATTTGAGATGCCACATAGTGGACTGTTATTTGGTTCGCTGTTAAAGTAAAGAAGATCCACTATTTATAACAAGTTCACATTCTCACCAAAGATAATATCACCACATAACAATTTGTTATGATCGGATAAAATAAACTTTTTCTAATAACCAGTTTATTACCTTTGTGATGAAGTATGTGTTTACCACAGTTTGGAAGGTTGTAAGTTTTACCAACCCTCTGAAGAAGAGCATATTTAAAATACACAAGAGGCTTAACAAGGCACGTTTTAACTCTGCAATGAAATTAAAGTGCTCTTTATGGGTTTAGGTCAGAACTAATTGTGTCTGACAAACACCAAATGATACAATTCAACAAAATGCCAAGCTGAGAGCCATTTTGATTTTAGGGCGGGAAAGACATGCAGCCAAAAACGTATTACAGTTGCTGAGCAAAAGCGATCTAGTCTGTCTCTTGCCTTTCCTGTAGTTATTACTGTATGTGGGAAAAAGACGTTTATACTGTTTAAACTTTGGCCAGCAAGTTTGTTAATACATCTGTGCACTTTTTGTCTCATCATACTGGGTGTATGTTCACAAACTCCACACAAAATCAATCCACACATAGGCACGTTCTTTTCTCACATGTACACATTTACATGTGACATAGCATTTGAACTTTTGGGTGGTCACATGTCAGATGATAATTTGTGTGTTGGCCATTTTATATGACATCACAGAGCATTGGTTTATTCTCTGGGGAAATACATGCTTTATCTCTTCTTATCAGGGAGGCCTGTTGTTTTACCTCACGTAATAAATCCCATATGAGACCGAGCTCCCTCATCTGAACTGTGGTCTGGCATTCTGTGTCTAAAGCCAGGAAACATCTCAGTCAGAGACGCGTGTAAACACCCTCTTGAGTTTTAAAGTCACAGAAATAACAGCATTTGCAAATACTTGATCTTTAACCATTCAAAAAAAACTTTAACCATTCAAAAGTTTTAATGCAATAACGCTTTAAGAATCTCCAATATATCAAACCTTCATGGCTTCAAAAGATATACGACATAGCAGTCTGTCACAAATCATTCGATAAAAATATTAGGTCAAATGTTGTCACTGATCACGAAAAGCTTGGAGTCGGTTTATTAGCACGATCTGGATGTTATTAAGAGTGACACTGTAGTTTTGAATTGACACAGCATATTTGCTCCGCCGTGGTATAAAATTGAGCAGCTAAAGCGCTAACACAAACACCATGATAAATTATTTTTATTTGCCATTAAGCTTTAGCGTTTGCTGACACCAGAAATGTTTAACAGATCTGCCACGGCACTGTTTTCATTATGATGCTAACAGAGCAAAAAGACTAATGAAAGGCAAACACGCAGTGACCTTTGGTAAAGTCGCACTACACAAGTAACAAATTAGAGAGAGAGAGACTAGAAAGAGTTGCAGCAAGAAAAAGGTTTAAACTACTTTTATTAACACAAAAAGAAAGAAGAAGAGGGGGACTGTATTCTAAAAATCATATACTGTATTTGGACAAGATATCCAGTATATATACAGTTTTGGTTTCACACGGTGAACAAAGTATTTTAAATCCAGCACAGGGTTTGGTAAAGCATTATCCAGAACTAACAAAACAGTAACATGTGATGGCACGGCAAGAATAAATGGTCCGTACTGTATTGAAACACATGAAGAGTTCATTAAAGGTCTTGCACTCTGTCACCTCTCCCACACTTCAGACAGTACAAGTACAAGTTTGACGCTTTGCAGAACAGCTCTGTGTAGTTGGCAAAAGTCTAAAGAAGAAAATTACAAATCTGTCATGAAAGTGCAAGAAACGTCTAGAGAGGCTAATAGCTTAATTAGCCCATACGAAATAATAAAAGGCAGAAAAAAATTGAGCCGCCAAATTATGACAAAACGGCAATAACTTTTTACCCCTGCAGATTCTTAGAAATATGCAACTCATTAACTGGGGTAATACGTTAATTTCCTATTCTGCAGACAAGGTTTATTAGTTTAAAGCAAATATAAGTTCTTATTAAAGATAGGTGTGGCCAACAGACAGCACATAAATGTATATTTTGTTTCCTTTCATGCACTCAGATATGTACGCATGTGTCTTTGTGGTGTTATTCTATTACTGTAAAAGCACACTCAACTTTAATTAAAGAAATCCAGTTATGCTTTTACAACAAAGCAACATGTTAAATATAGTTTAACCTCCATATGCCCCGTGGCCATATTTTTCATAAATATTATTTGGATTAAAGGATAAAAGTGTGGTTTATATGAAGGTCTTTGGAGTCTGGGAATGGTTAATGTTGGTCTAGTGTTTTGAGAATGAGGTTTTCCCTGGGTATTAAGAGTGCTGCATGATCATTAAACAAGCTCTATAAAACACATCACACATGGCAGAGACATCACAAGGCTGGACAAATGACCTTTCTGTGACTGCAGTACATAGACATGTAGACATGACAGCTAACAATCTCTAAATAAACTAACAAAGCTTTACTAACATTTTACAAAAACTATTTCAAAAATGTGTTCTTTATTGGTTACGGATTGTATATAAAGTTGCAATAATGATAGTATAGTGAGAGTTGTAACCAAAACGTTCGTGGACCCCATTTACTTCCATAGTAGGACAAAAGAATTTTATGGAAGTAAATGGGGTCCACAAATGAGAGTGAGTAAATGATGACAGAATTTTCATTTTTGGGTGAATTATCCCTTTAAACTTGATCCAAAGGGTACTTGATGTGGTGATGGGTCTGCCATCAGTCATGAGCACTCTAACAAAAAACTAAAGGCCATGGCCTTTGGCATCTGTCATTTTAAATCTGGTAGAAAGGTTTACACACTGTTCAGCTTTTATACATTAGCTGGCGTCCATTACATTCACCCCCCAATCCTCACATCCATCCTGATCAAGGGCCAGCACCATTGTAAAGGCACGCTCATATATACACTCACCTTAAGGATAATTAGGAACACCTGTTCAATTTCTCATTAATGCAATTATCTAATCAACCAATCACATGGCAGTTTCTTCAATGCATTTAGGAGTGTGGTCTTGGTTAAGACAATCTCCTGAACTCCAAACTGAATGTCAGAATGGGAAAGAAAGATGATTTAAGCAATTTTAAACGTGGCATGGTTGTTGGTGCCAGACAGGCCGGTCTGAGTATTTCACAATCTGCTCAGTTACTGGGATTTTCAACACAACCATTTTTAGGGTTTCCAAAGAATGGTGTGAAAAGAGAAAAACATCCAGTATGCGGCAGTCCTGCTAGAGGTCAGAGGAGAATGGGCCGACTGATTCAAGCTGATTAAAGAGCAATTTTGACTGAAATAACCACTCGTTACAACCGATGTATGCAGCAAAGCATTTGTGAAGCCACAACACGCACAACCGTGAGACAGATGGGCTACAACAGCAGAAGACCCCACCGGGTCCCACTCATCTCCACTACAAATAGGAAAAAGAGGCTTCAATTTGCACAATCTCACCAAAATTGGACAGTTGAAGAATGGAAAACTGTTGCCTGGTCTGATGAGTCTCGATTTCTGTTGAGACATTCAGATGGTAGAGTCAGAATTTGGCGTAAACAGAATGAGAACATGGATCCATCATGCTTTGTTACCACTGTGCAGGCTGTGGGTGGTGGTGTAATGGTGTGGGGGATGTTTTCTTGGCACACTTTAGGCCCCTTAGTGCCAATTGGGCATCGTTTAAATGCCACGGCCTACCTAAGCATTGTTTTTGACCATGTCTATCCCTTTATGATCACCATGTACCCATCCTCTGATGGCTACTTCCAGTAGGATAATGCACAATGTCACAAAGCTCAAATCATAAATTGGTTTCTTGAACATGACAATGACTTCACTGTTCTAAAATACCCCCCACAGTCATAAGATCTCAACCCAATAGAGCATCTTTGGGATGTGGTGGAATGGGAGCTTCGTGCCCTGGATGTGCATCCCACAAATCTCCATCAACTGCAAGATGCTACCCTGTCAATATGGGCCAACATTTCTAAAGAATGCTTTCAGCACCTTGTTAAATCAATGCCATGTAGAATTAAGGCAGTTCTGAAGGAGAAAGGGGGTTAAACACATTATTAGTATGGTGTTCCTAATAGTCCTTTAGGTGAATGTATATCAACAATCACCCTCGGACAAGCATTTTGGGATTTTCTATTTTGAGTCATCTGGGATGCAGTGACACACAGCCCTCTCACTATATCATATTGCTTAGTGGATCTTTAGATCTACAAGCGGGCCAGAGTGCAACTAACCAAACCGTAGCACTCACAACTAGGCAAACAAACCAGGTTTTGGGGGTCAAATGCGATCGGGTGTGGTTTGGTTTTGATAGTGTAAGTACGCCCTAACAGCTTTAAGCAGGCTTGATCCAATAGTCAGTCCAACATGGAAATCAGGAAGCCAAAGGCCACAGCCAAACAAGGTTTCAACACTGGATATTCTTCACACAATAGGCCTCAGTTTGGTTACAAGCCAAATGAGAACCAGTGAAATTGGGTTCAGAACAATGTCAATACATGAAAATGTAACTTTTGGTGAACTATTCCTTTAAAGTTAATGCCATGAGCTGTTTTTGCATTTGCTATAATTTTCCAGATTATGGTCTGTTATCTTGTATGTCAGCTTACTCTTTGTCGTTCAGCCCTTTCTAACACTTTGGCTTTAAGAGGCCTCTTTCCTACACGCTGCCAAAGAGTTGTCACACCTAAATAAGTGAGATCAAAGCTCCCTACTGCCCTAAACACAACCAGAGATCTCCACCTGCCAGACAACATCCAAAACATTGCTCTGACTCTCACACACTCAATAATCCAAAGACTTATCCTATTAGTCTTGTATTTATTATTCACATTGTAGATTGTCATAAGTGTATTTGTTGTTGTTGATGTTGTTTTGAGCTTGTTAAACCACAGTAATGCATTTGTTTGTTTGTTGTCATGTTAAGTCATGAAAAGCCACAGGCAAGAAAACAAGGTGCCAAAAAATTTAGAAAAACTGTGAAGGACTGAAAAAGGGTTCTGCCATCTACACGGCCAAGCCATAACCACCAAGGCATAATTGTGATGAGGTTTCCACTTGTTAAACAACAGCTTTGGCTGGTGACAGAAACAGCTTTTCATAAGACAAACATGCTTGCAGCCCGCAGCCCTCTGCTCTTTACACTGAGCATGCCCAGAGAGTTGATCCGGGACTGTCATTAACAAATTCCACAGGGCCAAGCAGGATGATTAAATGCTAACTGCAACAAGGATCCAAATTCTGTGCCCTAAAAACAATTACCAAAAATGAGGGCTATAAATTTCTTTGTGCAAAAGCAGGCCAACAAATAAGCAAATAGGGCGAAAAAACTCCTGTGAGGGAAAGAAAAAGGGAAAGCAATTTAACACTATGGGTTTATTGAGTTTTCAGGATGTAGAGGTTCAGTGACATCTCTTGGATCCCTGCTCCAGTATCCCCCTTGGAAACATAATTGACTTAAGTATGCACACCCAATTGGACTAAACCTTTTTTAGTCCACATTGATTTGGGAAAATGTCATGGCAGATTGTGTTAATGCCTTGCACCCATTCTTTCCTCAAAAGGATATTTGACTCTATCCTCCACTCATCATGCGAATCAAATGGTTGCCTTCAGGGCCGACCCATTCTACAGGCAATACAGGTGGTTGCCTGGGGCCCCACCTTGTCAGGGGGGCTCACAAGAGACCGCAACACATCTTTAGTACTTGTATACTTACAGTATACTTATGGACGTGCTGAGTCAGAAGCAACTACTGCACGCATAGAGATCTCATTATTTAACATTAAAAAATTTGAAACGTGAGAACTGCTCAATGGTTCATGGCAGGTGAACAGAACAGTTTGTGGAACATCTAAAGTGGAGAAAAAAAATAAAAGGTTAATATACTCCAGTACTGACCATATTCTTCAAAGATAACCATATTTGAAATTTATTAAAGTTAGGCTAGTTTACTTTATTTAAGAATACAGTAGCCTATCCCTAACCATAGGTTTAGACAACAGTCCAACATTGGATTTTGACGTCATACGGACATTGGGTTTTGATGTTAGTTTGATGATGGGTTTTGACCTCATTCCGACATTGGGTTTTGACGTCAGGCTGATATTAGCTTTTGACCTCAGGCTGACGTTGGGTTTTGACATTAGTTTGAAGTTGGGTTTTGACGTCAGTTTGACGTTGGGTTTTAACGTGTCAGCATGACATTGGGTTGGGTTTTGATTTCAGCATGATGTTGGGTTGGGTTTTGACGTCAGCATGACATTGGGTTTTGACGTTGGGTTTTTACCTCAGTTTGACGTTGGGTTTTGATGTTAGTTTGACGTTGGGTTTTGACGTCAGTTTGACGTTGGGTTTTGACGTTGGGTTTTGACATTGGGTTTTGACATTGGGTGTTGGGTTTTGATGTGGGGTTTTTAACTCAGGCCGAAGTTTGGTTTTGATGTCAGTTTGAATTTGAGTATTGACGTCAGTTTGACATTGGGTTTTGACATAAGGCCAACATTGGGTTTTGACGTTTGGTTTTGACATTGGGTTTTGACCTCAGGCCAACGTTGGGTTTGACGTTAGTTTGAAGGTGCGTTTTGATGTCACTTTGACGTTGAGTTGTTACTTAAGGCTGACGTTGGGTTTTGGCGTCAGGCTGACACTGGGTTTTGATGTTGGGTTTTGACATCAGTCTGACATTAGGTTTTGACGTCAGGCCGACGTTGGGGTTTTGACGTCAGGATGACGTTGGGGTTTTGACGTCAGTTTGATGTAAGTCCAAAGACGTTGGGTTTTAACATTTGGTTTGATGTTGGGTTTTTACCTCAGGCCGACGTTGGGTTTTGATGTCAGTTTGTAGTTGAGTTTTGACGTCAGTTTTACGTTGGGTTTTGACATTGGGTTTTGAAATTGGGTTTTGACATTGAGTTTTGACCTCAGGCCACATCGGGTTTTAACGTCAGGCCGATGTTGGGGTTTTGACGTCAGCATGACATTGGGTTGGGTTTTGACGTAAGGCCGACGTTAGGTTTTAACGTTGGGTGCTGACATTGGGTTTTGATGTTGGGTTTTTACATCAGGCCGACGTTGGGTTTTGATGTCAGTTTGAAGTTGAGTATTGACTTTAGTTTGACGTTGGGTTTTGACGTAAGGCCAACTTTGGGTTTTGACGTTGGGTTTTGACATTGGGTTTTGACATTGGGTTTTGACCTCAGGCCAACGTTGGGTTCTGACGTTAGTTTGACGTTGGATTTTGAAGTCACACCGACGTTGGGTTTTGGTGTCAGGCCGACACTGGGTTTTGATGTTGGGTTTTGACATCAGACTGACATTAGGTTTTGACCTCAGGCTGACGTTGGGTTTTGACGTCAGGACGACGTTAGGTTTTGACATCAGGCCGGTTGGCATGACAACACTGGCCCTCGTGACCAGAAAACAGACCGGCCCACCAGGAATACTACCGGTCCTCCCTATGGCCAATCCAGCCTGACATTGGTTAAATGAAATGGAAGTAAACCAGATTATTAAGACGTAGATTATTCGATAAACAGTGATCGTGAGGATTGTGTGTCCGATAACATAAAACAAAGCTTCCTCAATCATTCACAATGGTTTTGAGATACAGTAAGTCAAAGTATTGTAAAATGAGGATCAACAGGTTTTCCTGAAAAAGTTTCCACATAGTTTTGTTCAGACCCATGTAAAAATAAATGTAATCACTGATAAAAAAGCTTCAAATGTACAAAAGATGTGAAGCATACTTGGGGAAAATAAGATCTGTATCGTGAAACAGACATTTTAATGGCTTGGTTTTTGGTAACAGCTTTGTGGCATTATGTTATTGATATTTTTCTGGCAATGAATAAAAGACCCAGAAAGAGAGAGGCAGAGATCAGGGGGTGGAGAGGGGGTAGAGAAGGAGACCCAGGTCACACTTGAAAAAACACAGATGTTTTTATCAAAAATGAGTCACAGTATGAAGTAAGAGCTTATCAGTCAAAACTCTGTGACTGCCAGATGCAAGCAGTTCAAGAAAAAACAGCTTTTATGTGCACAATAAAAAACAAAGGAAGCAAGTGTAAGCTAGTGTCAACCACTGGTCAGTTGAAGATTTACAGTCGTTACCGCAAATCTTATGCACTAGGAATTCTGATCATCCAAAGCCATACATAAAGTTTTATCATATAATATGTCATCTACAGTATAATGTCTCAATGCAGGCTTATCATGCATCTGTTGTATGAGCTTCTGAAAAAAAGAAATTTAGTTTACTTTAATGTAAAGGGTATGATCATTTTATGTATAAATATAGTGACAGTTCAGTTAATGAAGATCTATTCTTAATTCTTTAAAATGTGAAAGATCCTCAAAACATGCAAATATTACAGATTTTGTGGCACATAATGCTGAGTTAATTGTTTATTTAAGGCTTAAGGTTTCATTTCAGGCCTCGTGCAGGGCATACTACACAACCGCAGTGAGTTTTGGAAGTACTGGAAACATTTTCATCTATGGTTGTTTATGATAATTCATGTTCATGCTGTACTATGTATCTAAAAAACCCTGCAAAAGTATTTTCCTTTGGAAACATTTGTAAGAGAAACTGAGCGACATAAAGTCTATACTCTTAACCGCACAAAAGATAAATATTTATATATTCTTTAATATGGCAAGAATTACTTAATTGTGTAAAATAACATAGAAATAAAATGGGCAAAAATAGAGTGATTACAATGATCTTTGTTTTACTAACAGGATGCTATGCGGTCTCCTTTCTTGAGAAGCCAATCTATGAGTCCACATTGTAATAATAAAAAATATCTTGTTTTTTATTTCTTGCGGTTTTGTGCAATGTTTGTAGACAGAAAAACTAATACACCCTGGTGAAAGAAAAAGTTAAACATGATGTTAATTACTGTACTTTTACAGATATGATCCATTTCAGTTTAAAACTACTATTTGAAAAAAGGCGGGGAATCCATTATTCAGATGTGGATGGATACATTAAGAATATTTCACATATTATTTTATTTTACACAAATGCACAATTGCAGGGACTTAATTCCAATATAAAAAATAAGCAATATTTTTTAAATCAGAGCTGAAGTGTACAATTTAAGATGAATTATTACTTTAAAAACAAGTGAAATGATTTTTAAGCAAGTCTAAGATCAGTAAAGTCTATCTATTAGTAATACAGACTTTTAAATCATTTAGATATTTAAATATGACTAGTAATTTTCAGTTTAATTTATGAGTTGAATATAAGTTCAACATATAAATATTAAAATTGAGATTTTCTCCCTCTTTATGATCTAGGAAACTACACTGAAATCAGGTCGGTGGTTGTGGGACACTTGTTCCAAATCTAAATCTTATCCACATAAGTGTGATTTTGTGTGATCGTGTGTAAGGTGTTAGCACAGGGTAAAAGCAGAGGTCCAATGCCTCATGCGTTCATGTTTTTGCACGCAGTGCGTGTCTGAATGGTCGCCAGATGTATTTAGGACAAAACCGAGTTGAAACAGGGACGTGTGTGCGCACACACGAGCGTTGCTTAATGAGTCTTACAGTTACATCAAAGCCAAATTACACCCGTTAAAACCTGTCTCACACTTCAGTCTAATCCAAAGAGTGAGCGAGATCTGATACCGGCCCTTTATAACGGAACAAAAACCGCACAGACAAAAGCTAGCCATGTGCTAACCATTACCAATCCCTCACTCTGATGGGAGCAACATGTATAAAACAAGAGAGACATAATCTCAGCAACAGCAGCGAGGAAAAGATTTCAACATCAAAGACACGGCATGCATTACCAAAATGTACGGCTTCAATCTTCTTGTGTCTTTATTGCTTTTTTCAGATTTTTACATTTGTTAGATCATTCTGGAAATGAAGTGTACAGACTAGGCTGCAGCAAAACTGACAGCTGTTAGCCGTCTTGCTATGATGGCAGAGTGAGAAAGCGAGAGAAAAAGAGAGAGCGAGCTGCTTAAAATGGACGGTGACTGTTGCTTAGTGAGGATGTGCTGACAGCGTGCATGGACGAGGAGGGAATGTTCCAGCATGTCAAAATCAAGTTTGCAAAGATGTGAACTAGGCCATAAAACAGTGCTGGGGACGAACATGAAAAACAGAGAGAGAGAGAGAGAGAGAGAGAGAAAGAAAGAAAGAGTGAGAGAGACCGCAACTGCCTGCAGTCTGTGCTTGTGGCTGAGTGACACCATGTTTGCTTGTATGTCTGTGTTGTGTTCTAGTGTTACAACAAAGCCAAAACAAAAACAGACAACAGGCACACAAATGCCCGATGCTTGTAAGTATGGCATGAGGCCTTGTAAGAGCCAGAAAGAGATAATGAGCAGCAGTCTACAAGAACGACAGCTCTGTCATTGGTTTAACTCGCTTCATTCGAACACACGAGCCGCTGCCCCGGGATATGCAGTACCTTATACAATAATATTTCAAAGGAGAAATATCCAAAATATACTGTGACAGTAGATGCCTTGTAACTTGAAGGTTTCAGGGTTGAGTCCTGTACCATTGTGTTTTTGAGCAAAGCCATCTGACTGCTATGGGGTTCTCCTGTAAGCTTAAAGTGATTATTTATGCCATTTTGAGAGTATAGTTCTTAACCATTTCTGCCTTGAAAATAGCAACTTTTAATTTTCTGTCGGTCTTAGTACACGATGTAACTACAGAAGAGTCAAGTTTTAAAAAATAACTCTTTGGTTATTTTTTTTGCGCGATGCTAATGGTCTAATCAGATTCAATGGATTGTGCTAAGCTATGCTTAAAGTGCTAGCGCCAGACCCAGAGATCGGCTGAATGGATTCCAAAACGGTAAAATTCAAATGTTTAACTTTAGGGGATCTGGGAAAAAAAGTGGAATGTCCCTTAATGTAATGTAATAAGCATAATGTAAGCTATTTTAGACAAAATAGTCTAAATATAATGTTCGCTATTTATTAGCGAAACTCAATGCATCAACAAATTACTCAAAAAATGTGTTTTACACAACTGTCAACATTTTATGTGCAAATGATTTAAGTTCACAGAACTGAGCTTTCATGTGCTTCACTGAGCGATTGTTGGTTGAACTGTGTCTCACTTCCTTTCGATGGGGAAAGGGACTTGGCGTGTTGCTATGCGTTTGATATAACTTAACCTCTCTCTTTTCCCTCTTTCTCTCTGCCTGGAGTACAGCTGGTTTGGTCAACTTAAGGTTTCTGCCTTTAAAGTTGATCCCACAGGAGGCTGATCACACCTGTGAACAGAAAGAGCAAAGGATGAATAACGGAATAGAGGAAGTAACACCTGCCGTCCTTTGATTTCTTTCCCTTCATTTCTCTCAGTCACTCCATTTTCAAAACTGTGTTGTTTTCTTTATGGGGTGGGATGAGTTTCCTGCATGGATCAGTCCCTTTTTGAATCTGATCACTAACTAAATGCAAAATTTTTCATTCAGCTTGTAGATTCTTGACAGGGCAACTACAAGGCTCTTCAATAAATCATTAGCTAGCAACAAAAGAAACTTCATTTGACATCATCAATTAGGGTAATAAACAGATCAACCAGAATCGGGCAGCATGCACTGCCAACTTGCGTGCAGGTGATTTCTGAAACAAGAAGACTAAAGATCATCTCGATAATAAACATTGACTTATCTCTTTCTGCCTATTTTTCTCCCCCATTGAGATTAAATGGATCCATGTGATGTTGGACCCAGAGCTCACATCTGGAGCTGAATGCCATGACATTCTGTGTATATGGGTGTGTGTTCTATTGCTCAGACCCTTATTAGAGAGCACATTTAGCGTTTTTGTTCATGAATATAATTATCCACTTTTTTACTTATGCAACAGAGCAGTAGCCAAGCCAAATGACAAACAGACCACGACCATAAATTAAGATTTTTTTAAATGGTTTTCACTCTCATAATGTTTGCCACTTACTTTGTGCTGCAAACTGCTGCGCTATTTATTTTCTTTCCATCATGTTCTTCTTTCTCTCACTGCCTCATTCTCTCTCTCTCTCTCATTTAACAATAAGTTTCCAAGCAACAAAACAAATGTGCCATATGTGGAATGGCTTTGCTATTTGCATTGGGGTTTCACTGCTAAACACATTGAATGTAAGTGCACTAAATGACACTGTGGGTTTATGTTGATATAAAAAGTTTAGTATGTGTGTTTGTGTGAGCCCAGTGTTAGAACAATGGCATGTGATTTTGGGAGCAATTGCAGGTCCTTTCCATGAACAGGGTACAATTTGGTGTCCCATAAGTGTTTAAAAAACAATTAAAGTATTATCTGACATACTGTAAGAGACACTTTGTGAAAAGTACAAACATATGACATTTTTACCCCTCTAAAAACGGTTATTTTGGCCTGTACAAAATGGCATTCTTGATTTTTTAACAACTGAAATTAAGCAATAATTGACATAAATAATAAGTATTAACAAACAAGCGAACATTTGGTCGCAAGCTTGTCCTTACTGCCTGTCTATTCAATTCAGATTATATCTGCAATCCTGTTTCCCAGATTGGATAATTTTTTTTTTAAAGTTAATTATATTTATTTACTGTTTAAAGGGGACATATCATGAATATGTGACTTTTTCCAAAGTTTAAGTGCTATAATTGGGTCCCCAGTGCTTCTATCAACCTAGAAAATGTGAAAAAGATCAACCCAGTAACTTAGTTTTGGTAAATCATTCTCTGCAAGCATATGAAAAAATAGTTCACTGAAATTTGCCTCCCCCTGTGATGTCAGAAGGGGATAATACTGACCTTAATCTGCACTATCCAACCACTGCACTGCCATTTAGTGCAGAGATCAGCTCATTTGCATGTAAAAGGACACACCCAAAATGGTACATTTTTGCTCACATCTACAAAGTGGCAATTTTAACATGCTATAATAAAATATCTATATGTTATTTTGTGCTAGAACTTCACATATGTACAAGCCTTGTGAAATGTCCCCTTTAATGCTGAAAAAGTTATAAACAACTGGTGTGGATCTTTAATTGAAAGTGCCATAAATGAAAACTGACAGTAGAGCAAGACACCTCTCAAATTCAGATAATGAATTAAATGAAAATATGAAATTAAAACCACAAAATTTGCAATATACTATACAATGCACCAGAACAAAATTAGACAATATGTAATAATTTATTGAGCTTTCTCTGTAACTTGCCTCTTCAAGGAACTCATATTGTCCAGCATGTTGTATATGCATATGGTACATATTGGTGGAGGATGCTGGTTTGCAAAAGCGGATGTAGCAGCTTCTGTGACTTGATTTGTCACCAGTAACAGCCAGAAAGGCCGGTTTTTATTTAGGGTTGGTTCACAGTGATCCAAAAACCAAAAAACACATCTGCATTATAAAAATAGTAATAAATCATATACAGCCCAAATCCTTGTGGTCTAAAGAAATAAACCTATTTTAATTTTGCTGTCTCTGGGTTTATTGAACATACTTGGTTTAGTTTTTAACACACACAAATGTGTAAAGTAAGACTATATACAGTATGTTCATGCATAGGCAAGTGTTTTCATTTCCCTCCAGAATATAACAATACTTCCTGCTAGCCGCACATCTGCGGTGGATAGCAATAAGATGCTTTAAATGCATGCCAATGCTCACCACTGAGGGAGAAAAGACTAAATAAAGATCTTAAACCAAACTAAGGCCAGACAAAAGTCTAACTTACACACACAAACATAAGGAAAATCAGCTCCCCTCCCTCAGATACACCAGTGACAAACATACGGAAATGAATTACGGGGATTTGCAGTCTTTCCTTTAGATAATCTCTATTTCCCAATGGTCCTGTTAGATATCTATATGTGTCGTCTTCATTATGACCAAATCCTTTTTAGCTTTAGTGCTGGTGTCGGTAGAGAAGCAGCTGGATTGGGGATAAAACAGCTTGAACTAGCACGGTTTCCAGCTGCTGAGGTATCATTACTACATTAACCACACTGTGTATCTGTTAATTGCTTTCTGCATAATGTGCTTTTCAAAAGCCTCAACGTTTTATTCTTTCATTTCACAGTTTATGGAGATATCATAGACTATTTTAAATGAACAATTTCATTTAGCAATGTTCTCTCCCTCTAACATCTGTCTCTCTTTTTCTCTTGGATAGATGATTTTAAGAGTCTCTGGTGAAGTATAAATGAAACTGCAGCATTAGGCACCTGTTACTGTGTACTGTCTTTCATGAACAGATATTATATGGGCATGATACTTTGCATTAAGTAGACAGCATTCATCAAAAGTACTGTACAGTCAAACCTTCGATGCCAAGCTTAAAGGGAACATTGAGTCTTTATTCTATATTTTAATTACAATATATTTTGACATTTCTTTACATTTTATACATTTAGTTTAATGGTGTATATATGAACTGGTGTGTGTGTGTGTGTGTGTGTGTGTGTGTGTGTGTGTGTGTGTGTGTGTGTGTGTGTGTGTGTGTGTGTGTGTGTGTGTGTGTGTGCGTGCGTGCGTGCGTGCGTGCGTGCGTGCGTGCGTGCGTGCGTGCGTGTGTGCGTGTGTGTGTGTGTGTGTTGTTTCCCTTGCTCACAGGCTCCAGTAAGCTGTAATTGTTTGCTGTAAAACATAAATTAGGACCAGATGAACTGGGAGAGATTTCCAGCATCTTTGTTTCATGGATGATTTGAGGTTATTTACACAAAATAAATGAGATAATATCATAAACCAAGCCTAAGAAGAAACAAAGAGACTTGGAAAGAGGAAACAAACTCTATGCACAGATATATTCACATACTGTATACATGTATACATGAATGTATTCCTGGGTTTTATCTACAGTACAACACAATATTGATCGCCACTATTTTTATTTCTAAAGGTGCTCTCAATATTTATTTATTTAAAAGTTTTCCCCCTAATATAAATATGGTGTTTAATGAAGGTTGCAATGTTGATATCATAGCTGAATAGTCCTTTTTTCCTTTTGGTAACACCCTATATTGTAAACTGGAATAAATGAGACATGCCCGATTTTAAAACTGAAGCTGGAGTTTTGAGCTCAAATCTGTCAAACATTTATAGACAGCAAGCTAAACCTGCACCAGTGTCAGGAATTAGATGAACTGAAATCTTTTAAAAGTCTTTCTCATACACTTTTACCACTAGTTTGGGTTGGTTGGGGATAGTATATTTTTAAACCCAATGTTTGAATCACATTAGATTTGTCTATGACAGTTTTTGTTATTACACAAAGTGTGTAAACTAAACTTCTCTTGTTCCTTTGTTGTCCATTAGATGGCTGACTTGTACAGCAGACACTCCTTTTCTCTCTTTTTTGTTTTGCATGTGAATCCCGCATTTGGGTGCAGCCTTGCTACATTACAATCACAATCAAACGTGCATATTTTTTCTTCATACGCATACATTTTTGACATATCGTTTAATCAAAACGTCATGACTTACTCATCCCATGATATGACCTATTATGACTTTGTCATCTGGTCATTTCAAATAAGTCCAGATTCACTTAATACCATTTACAGATCGATGCATAAAGGGGCATAGAGTACATAGCAGATGGAGAAGAAATTTTGCAGGCTGCTCTTTCATATGCAAATGCTTCATTGATCTGATGTGAGGTTGCATTGCACTGTAAATCATGAGCGCAGACGGCATCATGCTCTGAATCAATGTTCAGCACTTTTAGCTGTCGTACAGCACACTGAATGGACCTCAACCCGTGTCATGGGGCAGCTCAGATGTTATGAATAAATAAATGCCCGTGCTCCACACCAGCAAAGAGGCTTCTCAGCTTTTAAGATGCAATATTGAAGCACTCACTTTCACCTAAAAAATGTGAACTATGCAAGTTACACTATTTTATCACTCTTCCTTTATTGTATCATTGTGGGAATTATTATCATGCTCCTTCTTTTTCGCACAATTGACATTCATTGTTTATTTCATCGAGCATTCATTCCAGCAATGAAGTGAAACTGAGCTGTAACTTCTGGCTGACTGTGTCGGGTTTTTCTCTCTATTTCTTTCCTCTCGCTCTGTATCGTTCATTTGAGTGCTGAGAGGATTAAATCAATTATGTTGATTTTGTATTTATTGCGTGCATGCCCTCAGTCGTTTGTAATTAGCTTATAGCTTTTGATGTGAGGTAATGTGATGAGAGGTTTACGGAGTCTCTGGTGGTGGGTGAGAGAGAGTGAGAGAGAGACTCAGGCGCCAATGCTTGTGAGTTTCTGGCCATCCCTTTGTTCAAACCCAGTCACAGTTGAACAGGTGAGTTCCACCTGAGAGGAGCAGGACAGAAAGGGAAAAAGGATCAGTGTCGGGGGCTAAAGGGCAACATGATTCAATGTAGGACCACCCAACAGTCTGGCGTCAACCTTCAATCAAACATTCATATGAGGTACCCCCCAATTCTTTTCCCCTATACCCCACAAATACACAATTACCTTACTCTACTTCCCAGTCTTATGTCTCTTGTATGCCTACTACTCATTGGAGAGCCACAACCTCCTTGGAGATGTGGGTGGCCGCCTCTTGACCGGTCAGTTTGGGGAAGTAGTTTTTACCTGTTTAAGGGCTAGCTTTCTGTACTTGGTGGTCTTGAGGATGAAGGAGAGAGAGAGAAGAAATGTACTGTAGTAACGCAAGACGAAAGTAACAAAGCGATTTTCTCCGAGCCCTGATAACATTTGCATCCCAAACTACGACAGCATCTTAGGCACACAACCCTTGACAGACCTGACAAATCGCACACCGGACGCGCATCTCAGCGTCGCGTCGCGTCTAGGACAACTTGGAGGTATCGTACACTGGAAGTGCACATTAAATAGCGCGAGATTCGTCAGATAGCGTCTACTTCAAAATGCAAAATATACGTTAGGAGCCAAACTTAATTGTTAATGATTTGGGACAAATATGAGTGTATTTAATGTTAAACTATGTAAGTGGCACTCTGTGGCCCGACAGGGATTTCAGCAACTTCCTGAAGGGGGTCGCACACCAGACACACAGCTCAGCGACACACCGTTCTAAAAAAAAATCAAACACATTGCTTTCTATGAGTATACGCACACCGGCACCAACAGGTGGCGCCTGTCCACGCAGCCAAGCTACAACTCAGGAAGTTGCTCAAATCCCTGTTGCGCCACAGAGCGCACCTCACATAGTTTAAAATTAAATAACATCATATTTGTCCCAAATCATTAACGATTAACATTGGCTGCTAACGTATATTTTGCATTTTGAAGTAGACGCTATATGATGAAGCTTGCGCTATTTAATGTGCACTTCCGGTTAACAATACCTCCACCTGTATGCGCCGGTGTGCGAATATTCTTATAGAAATCAATGTTTTACATTTTTTTAGAACATCGCAAGGCACTGAACTGCGCGTCCGGTGTGCGACCCCCTTAACACTTGATACTTTTGTTCTGCTGCTAATACTGTTATATATGTTGAAAATTTATATTATTCTCATTTGATTTAATTTCATTTTCATAGTGTTCAAACTGTTGAAAAAAAATGTTTTATTCTCAACAATTTAAGTTTGTACTGTTTAACTGAATTTTAAAATGAAAATGTAATTTCATTATTGTAACACAAAAATCTATCTTGTTTTGTTGTTAAAAGTAACAATGTGCTCCCTACTGTATGTTCAAAGTGATATTATAATGAAGTCGTTTTACATTTGTTAAAAATTCCACCTGGTATTGATAGACCACACTTGTGAGTTATTAACCACAGCAAAAATATCTCTGTCTCAAACATTATCTTTTAAAATTACGTGTTTCTGAAAAATTTTACTTTCCCCCCTGCTCTCCCCTACTGTACAAAACACCCTGAGGCTGATAGGGATACCTCATACCATTGCAAGGGGAGAGCAGGTTTACCTGAAGAGGAATGGAGAAGGAAAGTGATAATAAGTTAAAGTCTTTTATGATCTGGGGTTAAGATCAAGGGTCAGACAGTGGCATGCGTTTAGTGATGGAGTTGAATGTCTTGGGTTGGTTCATAAACAGAGAGGTTGTTTGAAGATAAATTTAGTCCTGTTCTCTTGTGTCAGTGAGGAGGAGGCATTTTAATGGCCCTGCTGTGAAAATGACTGAGATGGACTTCAGACAACAGACGACTTTAAAGCCTTGCCCAGTGTTATTCAAAGACAGTCTCCGGCCTAAATACACCTACGTGTTACCAGTATACATACTGTATATATTACACACACTCAAACAGACATCTATGTACCGGCCTGAACTCACAAACACACACACACACACTCTCTCTCTCTATTTCTCAGCTTTGTTTATCTTAGGGGTCACTATGCCACATAAGGCACCACTGCTAAAACACACATGGCTGCTGCCACGGTTACTAAAATTGCTCTGCGGCTGTCTGAACATCCCATAATAAAATAAACTCTGCATGTTTCAGGGTGCCTCACTGAGGATTTAATGACTCAGGATTTTAAACTCTGGTCAAATTCGAACATGTTACAGAAAGGCAGAGCAAAAACACTCAAACGTCTTAAAAAGCCTGAGGATATTGGATTGGACGTCAGCAGCTTTCAAGGGCTGTTTGAGTTGGCAAATGGAGCGGCGGTATTCACAGGAGAAGTGTGTGCCATGCGACACTGCTCCACGAATAACTGCATCGCAGTAAGCCGTAGGAAACTGGTGGTGAAACTCAACACATGTAATGGCAGCCACAGGCCAAGCTAGCAATGCCAACCAATGCTACCTATTGTCTAAAGAAAGATGTACAGTATGCCACAAATTTGCCGTTCATGCCTGATTTTGGTAAAGTATAATGTCATGGACATTTTGCAGATGTGTGTTTATGCTGTATGTTTTCCATATATTTTGCACGTATACAGTCTCAGAAATAAAGGTATACAAGTTGTCACTGGGACAGTACCATTTCAAAAAGGTACACTTTTGTACCCAAAGAGTCAGTGCTACATATTGGTAGTTCAAAGATACATATTTGTACCTCAATGGAACATTTTAGGAGCTTTTTTTAAAGGGTACTGCCCCAGGGACAGTTTTTGTACCTTTATTTTCGACAGTGCGTCTATGAAAACAACAGATAAGTTACTGAAAACATATAAGCACTAAATGGAAACAACTGGAAACATACCTGTTCAGCATTTACGTACTTGGATAAACTCCCTACTCAAGGCTATGAGGAGTAGAAATACAGTCGATTTAAAGCATCCCACTGTTATGTGCATGGGTGTCAATGCATGCCAATGAAACATTGATAATATATCTCTTGAAAACACAGGTTGTGAAAATTTGACATGACTACTACCTTAACAAAGTACAACAATGAAAACACAATTGTAACCATAAATAACCATATATTCTATGTTGTTTTCTATTATTTTGACCATTTAACCAGGAAATGTCCCACCTTTTCATTTTTAAAATGGCAGTTGCACAAGACGTAAAAAAGTTGGGTTCAGGCACTTAGAAAATTATGAGAAATTTTCATTTTTGGGTGAACTATCTCTTAAATTTCTCATCATTTTCTCATGTTGTCATTGTTACAAACCCGCATAAACTTCCCTGTTCTGACGAACATAACGGAAGATATTTTGAGAAATGTTTGTAACCAAACCTTTTTAATCATTCACTTCCATAGAAGAAAAAAGAAAACTATGGGGTCCAAAAACGAATTTTCAAACCTGCACATAAACTAAACGAAAGCTTTTTCCATTTGCACAAAAGGTATTCATTTGTCGATTAATTCTAACAATTCTGAATAAAAATGAAATAAAACAAAGCTTTTAATAAGTTTTATGTACTGTAGTTGTATTATATGATATACAAATTTATTATTGCCATAGAAACAAGTCCACACCTTCTACTTATGCCTAACTTTAACTAGACATATGATTTAGTCTGGGACGTACACTATGCCTAGATGGTGCAAACGGCCCCTGGTCACCTTAGACCACTATAGCTACAACTCTTTTCCTACTTGTAAACTTTCCAGACAGCGCATATTGTTGGAACTGTATCTTAAGCAAAATGTTAAATGCTCTTATGTGTAAGTTATTTTGGATAAAAGAGTCTGCTAAATGAGTAAATGTAAATGCAAGTTGTCCTTTGTGGACACCAGGTGTCTCATTCATAAAGTGTGCGTATGCCCAAATGGGTCCGGAAACGTGCATACGCCATTTCCCATGCAAAGGTTGTGATCTATAGGGCTCGAGAATCGCGTCATCTCAACTTACTTACCAATGCATTTTGGGAAGGATTCGCCATATTTTATGCTACGCACAAGCAAACAGACGCTACATAGTACACAGTTATGGAAATTCAAAAGCCCAAATAAGTGTTATGGATCGGAAGACACAGCAAGAGTTCACCATTTAGACATCTTTTTAAACTGTAAAATGAATTTGTTCGCAACTAATTCACTAGTCTGCCCTGAAACCACCACTATGTCCATAGCTAAACTCCGACAATGCATTACGTCGCAGTGCGTCATCTACGTCACTTTCCAGAACTCTATAAAAAAAAATTTAATGGTAGAATGGGCTTGCAGGGTGGGATCTGAGGATGATTAATGTACGCAAGCTTGCAGGTGATCTGTGATTTATAAAGGGAACATTGGTTTGTTTTATAAGTCTTAATATTTTTTGGCATATGCCATTTTCGGCTTTTGTGCACACATAAACTTTTACTAAGGATCCTACGCACAGTTTTATAAATGAAACCCCTGGAAATGGACACAGAAAGATGCAACAGGGAACATGTCATTAATATGAAAACAACGCTGTGAGGGTTACATTTTTTTCATTATGTTGTACTCAGTTAAGACCGTAGGTCATATCAAATTTTTACAACCTGTGTTTTCAAGAGAAAAGACATATTGTCAATGTTAGATTGGCTGCACCTTTAAAACCCAGGCACATAACAGTAGTACACTTTAAACTAACTGCATTTCTATTCCTCACAGTCTTTTGATTGCATCAACCTAAATATTTGATCTATTATGAGACGGAAAAACTTTCTGAAATCGTGTGTAAAAGCTTGGGCTGAAATAAAAGCTCAGGCTCCTGTAAAGTTAATATTTTGACAATTCAAAATTCAATTACATTCCTTAACAAAATAGAAAACAGATCAACTCACATTTAAGAGTTTAATAAAGTGGTAAAAAAGAGGCGTTAATCAATCCTCAAATTTTGATCCAAGCAACTTTGTTTCTTTTAATTTCAACTTTACGAGAATTCTGTTTGTTGGTCATTTTTTTAGATAGGTTTACTAAATGATTATATTAACAATATACAAAGTTATGTACCACATTACCCTTAATATAACTCTGAGATATCAACATAGTTCACCAATGCTGCCAATATTTCTCCACCCTAAGTCACATATAGGGCAGAAAAAAGTGATAAACAATAAAGAAAAAGAGCCAAAAAGTTTGCAAAGAAACACATGCGGCATGAAAACCTGTGGTCTATTACGCCTGGAAAACGTCCGTATGAGAAAGTAATAATTAAAGATTCACAAACCCAGAAAATGCCAGAAAGAGGGTGAGTGACAGACAGAATAGTGATAAAGAGCGATTTGGAGAGTTTTAGATGGAAATAATGAATAGACATAACATAGGCGAGTAAAAGTTGTGAGCGAGCGAGAGGGTGAGCGCGTTTTTTTTTTGCTTGTGGCTGGGAGGCCACTGTCATCATGTCTCAGGAATTAGGCAGACACATGCGTTGGTGCTGCTGTAGGAGTGAGGCGCCGCTCTTGGCCTGCGGTTGGGGAACATGAAAGGGTTTGTGGGATGAGCAGGAGGGCTGGCCTGGCCCCTGGAGCGCCGTGCTGCTCCTAGCCAGAGAAATTTGGCAGAGTGCTCTCCGTGCAGCCCGCGGAAGGAATCCACTCCTATATTCCAGCAGGGAACCACAACTCCAAACATTCCCCCGAGAACAGGGCTGCTGACAAAACAACTCTGTCCGCACTCGTTCATACGCACACACAAATACGCTAAATCACAAATGAACATAAGCAGACACACAAATAAACAGCATCAATACACATGGTATTATATCAGCGTGCAAGGATTTCTATGTACACCTGAGAAGAAAGACCAGACAAACAGCTGAAGTCCCCAACACAGCACAAGGGACACAGGGCCCCATGCACATTGGAATCATTGTCTCTCTTTTCCCCTTGTTCCCTTCTTTCTTTTCTTTTCTCCAGAGAGGATAAAACTTCCCAGTCACACACACACACTAGCTCTGGCACGCCTCAGTGCTCATTTGGCCATACTGTTCCCCAAACAAAGTTGTCTTTGTGTTTTGTTTTATTGCAGCCAATTAAATGGTTAAATTCGATATCTATCACTGAGAGGTCAGTCGGTGTGGGGAAGAGAACGGAGACCAAAGCAGCGGATAAGGTCAAAGGAAACCCTCTGTCCCTCCTTTTCTGCTGCTGCATGTCTTAGTAAATTTAAATCAGCCTATTTTAAGGTGCATCACTTACTGTATATATACAGTACACTGTAAAATAAAAAGGAATGTAAAATGATTTTGGAAAAAATAACTTGCCTTGGGTTTCTGGAAGAGAAAACAAAAATATAAATAAACTGTAACAGTGTTCCTGTAGCTCAATTGATAACACATTGTGTTAGCAATAAATATGTAGTGAGTTAAACTCACAAGAAACACGGATACTTTGGAAATGTACACCTTGAATGCACTCTAAGTCACTTTGGATAAAAGCGTCTGCCAAATTCATAAATGTAAATACAAACAATTACATTATCAAAATTGCTTTCAATGTCAGTGCAGACTTTTAAGCAGCTTTGATTTAACATAGTGACTGAGCATTTATAAGTTGGTAGGTTCTGCCAGCCCATTCCCGTTTCTTTAGTATGAATAGGTATATACTTTCAGGCAGTAGGAGGCAGCATAGACCGACAGATAAGACACACAAGCACATTCAGGCACTGAAAATAAAGAGAGCCGTTTAGACCAGAAGAAACTGTCCAACCCTCAGGCCTGATGTCAATCCTGTGAGAAATGTTTTGGGCTAACACGCACACATCTGCGCAACAGATCACGGGACCGTGACCACAGAGGCAGGTGACTGTCGCACGGTGACATGTGGCCGACAGAGAAAGAAAGAAATGTGACCAAAGTCAAACCAGGCCCACATAGTCTTATACTGGTGCCGATGGAACATAGAAATCCATCTGTTTCAGTTTGGATAAAAGCTAATACATTTCAGTTTACCTCTGTTGCGTATCTAAGTCTTTATTCTTATCCAGCTTTGGCCATCTCTCTTTTTGTCTCTATATTTGTAACTGTCTTTTCTGTTTTTCTATTCTGTGCTACTGGGCCACATTGGGTTTGGCTGCTGTTGTTGTCGGTGGCCTTTATTTTGTTGTTATGCTTCACAACAAGAGCTTACAAGCAAACACTCAGACATCCAGTTGCTACACACAGACTTTCCCACAGAATCAGCAGAAACCGGGCAGCGTGACACTGCCAAACCAGCAGTCAGAAGGGAAAATGACTTCTGGTGACACTTGATTCATCTGCAAGACCGCAAAAATATTGCGAAAGGCCAGTGACTTCAGTTACATCTGCAATTGATTCTGAGGATGTCGAACGCAAAGGACGCAACTGAAATGCCTTCGCAGGTATAATTCATACGCACCCGAATTTATGTAAGGCCAAAGTATATGGTCCGTAAAACAAGGCTTTATTCGAATCTCTGTACAATGAAATCTGACAAGATGTTATCCAAAAAAATCCTCAGTCACCACTTCAACTATTAACAGAGAAATTTGTCTCTTCTGGCACAAACTACGGTTTAATCTAAGCATGGCAATGTCTTATAGAGCATGAACAGGAAAGACAGAATATGCACTCATGCAGTAAATTGGCCATTAGACATAAAGAGATGAGTTTAAAAAAAGACCACAAAGACCGAGAGAGAGAGAGAGAGAAATATGTGCAAATATGCGCATCAAACCCAAAAATACACTCTAGCATATGTCTCTCTTTAAACACATTTGCGCAGCCATTTCACTTTATAATTTCATGTTAGCAATTAAAACATCCTGACTGTAATTTACTGAAATAATGCTGTAAATCAAGCGTTTCCCCTATGACAGGCTCCTGTCTCTCTCTAGAGGAATTTGGGGATTGAGAAAACCACAGTCTGCCATCCGCATGTTGTTGTCTCTCAAAATCACGTTTAATCTGCCATCGCCGACTAATTACCAGCAGCAATGCATGCTGGGTAAAGCCTCAAAATGGCTGTCTTATGTTTCTGCGGTGCAACTTTGCAATAACGGCCTTGCTTTGCGATTTTAATTACAGCTGATTTACGAGGCAGGGAGCTGAGGTCAGAGGCAAATAAAAAGGGGTCGCGCTAGGTTTATAGTTTCACCACTCTGAAAATCTGACACAGCCAGAAAGTGTCAACAGTTTACTATGTAAATTTAGGGGGGAGACAAGGAAGCGCAATTGTATGCCTTTCTATCTTGCTCAGGGCCAAGTGCTGTTTACTGCATCTCTTCACCTGCTCATCAGCTCTGGCTAACCACATGTTAAGATATCTAATTGCTACATTCGCTGATATAAACTCATTCTTCACGCAACTCAGACTGGAAGATTTTTGGTAAGCGCTTAAAAGCGTGTAATTAGTCTACATTTCTTATCGCTTTTATGTGACACTCAAAAACACTCAGACAGCACATTCCTGTGGCTTTTGGTTCAGTTTGTGTGCACAGGGTAGGTCACATTTATGTCTGAAAGAAGCAAAAAGCAAAAGAATGAAGTAAAAGCGAAATGTGATTTGCACATGTGCATAGTTGATGTTGTTTTTTATATTCTCTTTTTGTCTTGGCTGGGACAGGTGGCAGCATTTTTTCTCTTCCTGTCCGATCGGGACGCGTTATCCCGTCTGCTGGGGTCATCGCGGGCTTTCTCAGCGGTCCGGAACGACGGTGCGGTGTTGACGCCAACATCTCTGTCACCTTTCCAGTTAGGATAAACAAACACACTTTATGCACTGGCTGAGAGAAGCGACTAATGAGAACGTCTGGAAATACTTTCTGGAAATAAAAAAGTGATCCGTCAGTAAATATTGTTTTGCCAAGCATTTCATTTGCAATTGCCATGTCTGTTGAAACAAAGGGAAAATAATTATTAAATCCTTGGACACATATTCCATTGTTAGAAAAACCCACTCACCCACCGCTATAAAAGTTAAAAGTAAGCCATGACTTTTTCTTTAATGATAAGAGGAGCATTATATGTAGTCACCGCCATGCTCACATATTAGAATGCCACCTGCAAATTATTGGCCTGTGGAGGGATTTTTTCCCCTTTAACACATACAAATGCATTTTGTGTCTTTTTACTGGGGCAAGAAAAAAGAAAAGTCACTAATCTGATCCTGGTTCAGTCAGAGGACGCCCACCACCAGCACATCTGCGGACCAGCTGAGCGAAGCGTTCCTTCCCAGTCCAACTCCTCCTGCTTCTGCATATCAAAGAGCCTAAGGGTGCCTTGGCACTGCTCGAATAGTTGTCCTTTTTATAAAAGACAAATAAGCCCAAACCTCGGGCTGCCGTCCAAAAGCTGTCTCTGACACCATGTTGAAATGAGAACTTGGCCAGGAGACATGTGATCAACATGCCTTTTAAAGCCGTGGAGGTTTTGGGACGGCAGCGCTTGTCTTCCATGTTCTAATGCAGTCACACATTCTTTCATTAATCCGGCCCAGCGTTGCGCCGCAAAACAACATAATTTGCAAAACCACTTGTTGGCTTCAAAAGGTTTCACCCAGACGCCTTTGGTCTCTCTGACAGGGCGAGAGACAGAAAGGGGGAGATCGAGGGTTATGGAAAGTGTCAGCGCTAGGTGTGTGGTACGTCTATGTCTATTTCAGGCTCTGAAGGGCGTGTTTACACTAAGGGGGGTCATATTGTTTGTTTGGCATAGTGATATCATCGCAAAAATCACGAATTACAGTGGTGTTCAATTAAACCGAACATCACAGCGCGCTTGTTTTTCTTCTCCGTCTGTCTCAGAAGTGCCGCCACACTGTTGTAAGTGGAAAAAATGAAGCGTGTGTTTAAGAACCTGTGAAGGCTTGACTGATCTATCAGTAAAAGGTCTAAGGGCCTTTAGATATAGAAAAACAATGCAGTTAGTATAAGGATGAAAATAGTGAGGTGAAGCGCATCACATCTCCTAAATGACCTCATCAGCTCTCGATAATAAAAAGCCATGTTTAACAGACGCACACACCACCGACAACACACTGCGTTCACCGAGTCAGAATCATATAACAACTGCGTCTAAATGAAAACAAGCAGCTTTTGGGTTTTAAACATCAAAGCAATTAATAAACCATGGATAACCAGAAGCCACTCTTCTGGCCCAGGCCAAACCAAACATCCCTACGCATGTATGCCAAACCAAATACACAATTAAACACATGCTGAGTGGAGAAGGGAGACCGGTTTGATAGTGCTTAAACATAGTACGGACGACTGTTGAAAACCTCAAACCCGGCTACAGCACATCGATCACACAGTACATCGATCATGGAATTATCCACAAACACAAGAATACAGTCCTCATGGAAACAACTAAAACTGAATCATTCATTGTCAAATAAATGATCTGCTGAGTGCTGTTATACAAAAGGTGTCTTTTGATCACAGATAGTCACTCATTGTAATGCTTATGAAACACGTAAGCGTGAATAAAAATGGCATATTTTACATTTTTTCTGCCCTTGGATTAAAACCATGTGCTAACTTCCACTGTATCATATGAACAATTTTAGTTTTAAAAGAATTAAAATGATTGTATAATCTCAAAATTAATACATGTCAGAATGCTATGTTAGCTGTCAGAAACAATATGTAAAGAATAAATGATCAGCAGCTGTTACATCTACGTTTTCACTTATATGTTTTGTTTAAATTTTCAATGTTATAAAGCGATACATATGAACTTACATTTCAAAAATCTAATATTTCACATCTTATTTTTATTTTTTTTATTACAATGTCTGTGTCTTATGTTAGCAGTACACTGTTAGACATTTTCAAGGATTTTTACAGTAACCTACTGGCAACACTGTTGCCAGTAGGTTACTGTAAATAAGATTTACAGTTCTAAACTGTATTTCCATTTTACAGTATTTAAATGCTACTGTAAATATGTAATACAGTGTGCTACCGTAAAAAACCCAGGTTTACAGTATACTACTTTATACTATACTACTATTTTATTTTATTTTATTTACATTCATTTTTATTATATTCAAATTAGCTATAATTTTTATATAAAATAAATTTTTACATTTTAACCTACAGATACTGCTAACATTTAATTCAAAGAGACAATTTCAAATATTGAAGCCTTTATTTAAAACAATACAAATCCTTTAAGAAGTTGTGTGAATTTACATTTAAAACATACACATTTCAAATCATTTGCAGTAATACATTTAAAATAACACAAATTATAAACATACATACATATAACACTGATTACAGGTTAAATTAATCCAAAAATTATAATTTTATAATTTAAACAATGATTTTCTTTGGTTTTCCAGTTACAATGGGAGTAGTCTGTGACCGCATTATAAAATGGCTCCACATTATACGTGCTATATATTTCAAGTGTCCCAAAGACATACAAAAAGGGGTGATGAAAATATAATCCATATAATAAATTTTGACCCGTCATTTCTCTAAATGAGTAATGCAAGTAAACAGCTATACCTGATGGATAGGATGCTCACAGTCAAGTTTACTGTCAGGTCTGCAACAACCAGGATATACCAACAAAATATACACATCAGGAAGAATGTGTAGATGCAGTATTTGGAGAGTCTTTGGCATAGGACTTCAAACGGAATCATGTCTGCCTTTAGACGACTTTAAATTATGTCAAGTTACATGGAGTTATGCTATAATGATTTGGTGTTATTATACATTTTGCATCCTACTTTTGAAGCTAGAGAGGTGATCATGATCCACTACCACTGTAACCAGAAAACCCAAAACACCACAAAATCAGCATCATAATAGCAAAATAAAAAATTTTGTGACCCTTTTATTTAGTCTAGTTAAGTTATCTTAAAATAGAACTGGTTTAAAATTAAACAATGACTGTCTGTCTTTACATTTATCTTCACATTTACAGAAAAAGGCAAATAACATACAGTGCAATGCAAAGTATACATTTTTTATCAGCATGTGCATTACCTTGTTTGAACCCATGGCGTTTAATGATGCGAACACAATGCTCAACCACAGAGAAAGGTCTAAGAACGTTCCTTGAAAGTTTCCAAAGTTCCCAATAACGTTATGAATGTTTTTGCTTGTAATGATAAAAAACATTACATTCTATTATTTACAAACTGTTGTAAAACATAATTTCTTAATGTTCTGTTAAAATATTGCATATAAACATTCATAAAATATACTAAACATGTGTTTTAAACATTGTGAGTACATTTAAACATGACATTGTATGAAAATAAAATGTAACATTCCTCTAACATTCGCACAATCAAGAAACATTCCTAAACAATTTAAAAACTGGACACTTTTATGTTGGCTTAACATTATTGGGAACGTTGTTAGAACTTAGAACTAGAAATTAGAACTAGAGGAGATATACTCTTTAGGCTTTACTTACAGTAAATACAGTAAATGTACTTACCAACTTACAGTTCTGAATGCACATCAAAATGAATTGTCATAAGAAATAATACAGTAGCTTCAAAAAAATACCATACTTCTGGTATAAAATAATCAGTCTTGTTATAAAATAATCCTGTGAGTCCTGTAAGCAAAAGAAATATGGTCATAATTATTTTGAACCACAGTTTTTTACAGTACTGTTTGTTACAGCTGTTAGTTAATTAGGGAGACCTAACTAACCCATATATGCAGCACATACTGTATCTTATTGAGAAATGTCTCACCATGTCCTCTTCATCCTCACTTGTCTCTCATTCCAGTTCATGCAGTGTATTTTGTTACATCCTCCTTAATTTATCCTCCCAAAGAATTTTAGACAGCAGAATAAATGCAGGAAAAAAAGGACATATTTAACACATTTAATACATGATGCTAAACACTCATATTTTTCAGTAAATATTGTTTTGAAATGATAACCAGAGTAGATGTACACTACTCAAATCACTACACATGGCCACAGGTCTGTGTGTTATGACAGTGGGACGTTGTTTTCAGATCGAGGCTGAATATTTACTGTACAGCTACCTTGGTCTCAAAAGCAATTTAATACAAAACAAAAACACATTTTAAAACTTTATTTTATGCAAATTAGGTTTCAGCCTTTATGTTTAAACATATTCACATTGAAAATATAATGTTTTTCCGATTGGCCACAACACACACATAACATACGCTCATACGTTGAAGTCGTTTGTAAAACTAAATGTTAAGGAAACTCTTATTATGTTCACATGGAACTTTCTAAACGTAGTTTAACGAATTTGAAAGATAAAATTTAGTTATACACCTTATTAATAACGCATAATTTATGTAACAGGTAAAGCCAAGCGGATGAGAATATAAACACAACGTGGTAACTTACACTTTTTTAAATATGCTTTTATATTAATAAATTATTCTCTGTGGTAACGTTATATACTAAATCTGATCTTTTCATATCATTGACGTATACATTAGGCTACGTTAAGCATTTCTCATAATAGTTTTGTAAAAGGAAAACACTAGCGTGTAATTTAACGCACCGCGCGTGCTCGTAGGCTTGCATACACATAGTATGATTTATTAATAAGGTTTATACTGACTTTGGTCAACTAATATTACCGTTATACGTTAAAGGTGCAGTGTGTAAATTTTTGCGGCATCTAGTGGTGAGGTTGTGAATTGCAGCCAACTGCTCAGTCCACTGCTCATCCCTTGCTTTTGAAACACAGAGAAGCTACTGTAGCTACCAGCGGAAAAACATGTCATCATCGGAGATAAGTTAATAAAAATAAAGTTTGTCCGTTAAGGACTTCTGTAGAAACATGGCGGCCCAAAATGGCGACTTCCATGTAAGGGGACCCTCTGTGTGTGTAGATAAAACGTCTCATTATAAGGTAATAAACACATAATGGTTCATTATGAAAGCTCTTTATACACCCCTGATAAAATAGTTTTACATATTATTTTGCATTTCTTTCAAAAGATCTTTCTAAAAATCACACACTGCACCTTTAAGCAACGCGTCCGGTTAACGGTTTGAAAATGTCACGTTCGGGTTAACAACAACCGCGGGTCTGATAATAAATAACTTATATAGATTATTTTACCTTGCTGGTCTTTTTTCATTCTCTCCTCTCGTGTATCTTCAACTGAAAAGCGCCGCTGTCCCAGGGAAAGTCCATAAAGTCTTGTTTGAAAACTCTTCAGTTTATGTGCACACCTGAAATCGGTCCTCTGAACACCTGAGCTGCTACATGGTTCCTTAGCTAAAATAAGTCAACGCCTGTGTGTATACAATTGTCAAAAATGATGATTTTGAGAAAAATTAAATAAGGATTTGTGTGAATAAGGAGAATACCGCCAAAAGACTGTTAGAAAATATACAGTAGCATACAGCAATTTTCAAAAATACAGTAAATAACTGTATATGATGTATGATGTCACAGAAAATTCCCAAAATGCAACGCGAATTACAGTTATGTACTGTATAAATAGTTTACAGTATTATACTGGGTGATATACAGTAAATAACTGTAAAAATTACAGAAATGTCTAACAGTGTACTTTCTGTTGTAATCTCTAAACTATTTATAATTTGTTAAATCCTTTATTGACTTAAACGGTTAAAGATAATATGTGCTGTGTGAAGCATTGTGTGTGGAAGTAAAACATCTGTAAGACTGTGGAGTGACGCATTTCTCTGTGCAATTTCCACATCTGATCACTGACAGATTACGGTTTATTATTTTACCATTAAGAGTTTCTAATTGTTTAAAGTTCTTTCACATTTTTCATCCAAAACTCATTTATATTCGATTAAACAAAAACATTTACTTTTGAATAAGGAAAACCATGTCACCAGCTTGTACTATTTAATCACCACAGTAATAAATTCAATTTGTAGTTTTATTGTGTACCTCTCCACTTTTGTCTTTTGCAGTTTAGTACGGCCTGCCTATATAGTGCATCAAGAGCGAAAATACCAGAGAAGCCCTCGTAAAAATAACCCAAACCATTTGGGTTGAAAGAGTTTGCTTTTAATATGCATTTAACTCTTAGTTATTTCATTATTGCTCTTTAACTTACATTCAAAATCACTTTGATCTTCTCGGTTATATAGAGCTAAGATTAAGCTAAATGCCAGTGAAAATATTTTGTAGTAGTTGCCAAGCTAAAAGACAGCATCTTTTTCCTCACGAAATGTCTTAAAATTATTTTGCAGGAGAGGCAGATGACTTCAACTTTCAGTGCCCGCCCTAGTAGGACAAGCATACAGTACGAAGCAGACACACGAAAATGATGTCTGCTCCTGTATATAGAATTTTATAATGTCTTTTAGCCTGACGTTGCTCACAAGTTTTATAACAGGGCTCTTTTGTATGTCAAACCTCACGTTTAATGGATTTCCTATAAAACTATTCACTGATCATGGTATTCAAATCACAGCTCTAGCAAAACTGCCCCCTCTGATGGCGTCTGGAAGTGATCCTAGCCAAGGAGGTACACCACATCTAACAGCAGGCTGCACGCTCTTCCTTAAGCGACCATCGGGTCTTTTTCTGTGGTGCGTGTGTGATCATTTATGGGGGCTTAATCAACATGTATTTAGTGCATGTATTTTGTGAATCATTTTAATAGGCTCTGGTCGCCTGGTTCCGCGTACCCAAGCCAAAGGTTGTGCCAGAGCCGAACACGAATCCATCAAAAGGGCCACCGTGACATTCAAAGACAGGGTTGTTAAATCTTATTTCACAAACTGTTATGAGGTGCAGTAAATCAAAGACTAATAATATTTGGAGAGACTTTATATGATCCTCAAAACACTGCCTGGAGGAAACTGATGCTACTTTTAATTACTTTATGGGGCGGTTTCTCGGATAGGGTTTAGGACTAGGCCTTATTAGGACATTAAAAAAGATTTTACAAACATACCTTACAAAAAAACACTACAGGTGTGTATCTTGAGACAAAACAATGTCACAGATATATGTTAAAAAAAAAATTTAAGTAAAGCAATATACATTTTAGTCTTTGACTAGGATTAGCCTTGTCCAGGAAACAGCCCCTATTTGTTTTACAGTTTTTTTCGATTGCTAAACGACAGTGGGCACAACTGGAGCTACATGTGCAAAACTCTAACTACAGTCTGCACTACCAAAAGTCACCTGAGCACAACTCTTAACATATGGCTCAAAACAGCTCCGTGCAGCCAAACACTAAACACAACCCTCACTGAGATAACACACACTGTCACTCACAACACACTGAGAGGAAAAACACTAACATCAAACACCAATACACAAAATACTAACTTTATATCTTTACAGTTTTAACAATTTCAGTGATGTCACACCAAGTAATGTTTTCTTTAAAGAATGATTTATTTATTGATTTATCACAATATTTTTTTTAGAACATCATAATTTTTTAGGGTAAATGAAAATTAGCAGTTTGCTTCAGTTGTCTGTAGTAATTTACGGAATTACAGTAATGAGAAAAAAGGTAGAAACTTAAAGTACATGAAAGGTAATATTATATATAAATGAAATATATATATGAAATTGGAATTTATATTTATATGAAATTGCAATCAGCAGTGTTTGAAAGGCACAAGGCTGAAATCAATTGTGTTTTGAATGTGTGATTCACAGTTTTGACAGCAGTGTGTTAGCATTTGAACAAAGTGCTGTAAATCCACAGTGTTGTGCAGGTTGTGATTAAAGTCATGGAATAAGTGTGTAAAGTTTTGAAAACTGCAGACTGTAGTTAGAGTTTTGCACATGTGACTCCAGTTGTGCCCACTGGCGTTTAGCAATCGAAAAAAACTGTAACTACATAAGGTATTATTGGTTAACCAGGTACTGCTGGATTGTAAATATATTAATGATTTGCGCCACAGACCAACCATTCATTTGATATCTGCAATAATGTGTCATACAAAGGGAATGCAAACCAAAATATGAAAATAAAACTGGCAGCAGAAAAAATGGCATTGAGAGGTAAGAATGCATAAAGTCAGCAAGAAAAGAAAATCTCTTTTGAAAAGGGTGCATAATCATTCTGAGAGCTCCAGCATGGAACCTAAATAATACAGTTCAGGTTTTGATATAACTATTACTGCCTGGGAAGAGTGCTTTGAAGTTAATTGAAACCACTGGGCAGCAATCTCCTTTATAGCACTGACAAATAACAGTTTCCTACAGCTTATCATTGAAGGTTAGGGCACAGGGGAGACTCATGCCTGTTCCATATGCCTATTCAATACAAATAAAAATCAAAAGGCCTCCCTTTCTCCCAGGCGCATTGCGGAGGACACCAAAGAAATGGTCACGGGCAGGATGTGGGGAGGACGAAATTGGTCTTTAGCGACATTGAACAACAGTCTTAGTGTGCATGATGCTCTTGGGAACCCCTATTACTATGTTCACAGAATTTTTACCAGACTTTACCACGTCTTTAGAAGAAACCACATCACAACTTGATAATGCTACAATAAAGTATAGGTGGCCCAATATATGCGTTTAAAGGGGAAACCTATCATTATTTAACGGAAAGACTGCTTTTAAGCGTTTTTTTTTTTTAAACCACGCATCAGGTTCTGGTTCTAATATTTGGGCTCGGAACAATGGTTACTGAATTTGTCTTTAATGTTCCTTATTGTTTTTCTGGCACAAAGTTCTTATTCACCTTTGATTTCATCCCAGTATGTCTTTCTTTTTTACATGCCTATTATATTTGCGGGGGTAAAAGCAGGCCTGTCAGAAGGTCATTCGCCGCAAATGCAGCACAATAACGTATAACATCCCCCATGGTGAAAAGTGAGAACAGAGAATTGGCCAGACAAAAGACAAGGAGGATTTGATGAGCTGCAGGAGTTCAAAGTTTTCCTTTTTCCCTCTTTTTTCTTCCATCCAAGCTTGTACCACATCTGAAAGCACGCTGCCCTCAACCTGCATTTAAGTTGCTAATCACGTATTTAAAGTATTCTTGAACATGTGACGAGATGCATGATTGGACGCAGAACAGGCTGACAGCCATTGGCGTGAAGATGAGACCCAATCCGCCACTAGCGGCGTAGCTCTCTGAAGTTTTAAGCTCTTAAACAAGCCTTGACTGACAGTTGTAATATATGAGAAATGGTTTAACACGCGCACACGTGTGCACACACACACACACAAGCAAAATTAATTGACCGAATGCGAGTCAGACATGAAGCATAAACAGACATGAACTTAATTTCCTAAAAAAGTATGACAGAATAATAATTTCCTTTCTACTGACTTACAAAAGAATCCCCCATAGACACATGTGCTTATGCTCTTATATACATGTGGAGTCACTTTGCTTAAGGTATTTTTCAAACACATATTTCCATCTAAAGCTTAAAGAGAAGGGCGGAAATGTAGGTTATAAATAGGAATCAAAAGAGCCCTCCTGTTTATTGCAACAAGATGACAGAGACACTGAAATCTTTGAAAGTATGAGTGCTTTGAGCTTTTTACAAGACAGGTGAAGAGAACACATGTGTTCAATCTGTGTACCAGGCTCGCCTGGGTCGGCTCTATCGTAAAAGAAGAGAGATTACAAAGAAGTCTAATGAAGACACTGATCAAAGTCTGTAATGCTAATACATAGCAGGTGTTTCAAACCTTTTAATACCAACCGTTCCTCTGCGAGGCTTGCGCCTGTATATCTTTCACAGACCGGGTCCTTTCGTCTTCAGTTGGAACCAGCAGAGAACTTTTCAACACCACTTCAAATGCATTATGAGATATCTGCTGACCTCAGATGCTCAGTGGGGGTTATGTCCATGTCATACACAAATACTGCTACATATTCTGTTACAGCTCAAAGAGGTGTTTTTGGAAAATATAATATCTGCTTTGGGGCCCCTCTATCTTCAGCTGTACAGCACCTGGGCAAAGGTTGTAAGAGACCTGGCAAGACTTGAGTTTTTGGACTATGCTCAAAGCACGATTACTATTTTTGCAGGAGTTGCAAAGCTGTTTTCGATTTCCATTCATTGAAGGCAGAAGTAGACCCCAGGGGAGTACTAACGGTGGCAAAACTGTTCTGGTTTAACTCAGCGACAAATTTTTCAACCTAATTGCAGTGCAATTATTTCTTATTAATTTACACTCATATGGGCTTATTTTAATTACATTAAAAAAGCTTTACACCTGACCTTCATGGTAAAAACAGGGTCACCACCACGTGTTAAAAGATTACTAATATACTTCTTGCACATTTATAAAAATAATTCGTTTAACATTAAACGGGCACGGAATCTATTGCTAACCTCTCATAAAAAACTGCATTTCATTACGTTTCGTTTAAACCCACTTCCGGTTTGAGTCAAATTACAAGTGTGGGTTTTCCTGGCACGAGGGTTCTGGGAAATGTAGTCCTGAACGGATATCTGGTGACGGCTTTAAAATAAACCTTCAATTTAAAACAACGAAACTACACTCATTAACACGCACGCTTACAACCAATTGATAAAACATTATTAGGCTTTTATTAAAATACCAACTTGACATTCGTCTCACTACAGCCATATTACAAAGACTACATTTCCCAGCACTGCGCGCGATGAGACCGAGGCAACGTAAACAGTACACCAGGAACATGAAAAGATCGGATGACAGTGAGAGGGAAAAGAGGAGAAAGGTATCGCTTGTAGTTTTCTCTCAGTTTGCCAAGCACCACATGTAGTAACAGAGTTTGTAAGACACCGTTCACTGTGTCTGGGACGATATTGCATGCGCTTTTTGGCGGTGTGTGTTCATCTGAAGTGTGCGCGTCTGATGCTGCTCATTGCCCGAGTGATGTTGTCATTCTTTTATCGTTTGATTTCTGTCTGTGCATGCACCGTTATCCGGTACATGCGCTTGAGTTCAAGCCCGGCGCGAGGGGAGTGTTCTCGTGACTGTCACGCGCTGGAGTTTGCTGTAAAAATGTTGTATGGCAGCAATAGAGTCAGATAAATCATGGTGGTAATGAATGAAGTCAAGAGAAGATGAATCCTCAGGTGTCTCTGTCTCTTTGTTTGTTTAATTTGCGGAACGTATAGGATTGTTTAAGATTAGACGCGCAATTCATACGTGAGCTGAGCTCTATTTATGAATATTCAGAGACAATGACAGAGAAATAACAATCGGGTCCCTGGTGTTAGGGGGGGGGGGGTCTATTTTACTTTTTATATTTTGTTTTATTAGATGACAGTAGTCATTACCATTCTTAAATTTTTAAAGTGTTTGTTTTTACATGCAACATAATCTTGTGGTTAAGATGGTAAAGATGTTGTGGTTTGCAATGCAATACAATACAATACAAACTTTATTTCTATAGCACATTTAAAACAACTCCCGTTGACCAAAGTGCTTTCAAGGGAATATATCAGTAGTGTGGCATTTCTGTAGTTAGCAAAGTTGAGCTAAGAAGGGTTTATGCTAGTAGGTTGTTGTCATTCCTCTTTTTAAGTCTTATATTCCACTCTATCTATTATGTGATCATTTTGGATCATCTCTCTGTCTCTGATGGCATGTTTGTGGATAATGTTTGACGTATGTAGTACGTGGTTCCTTTGGTTTATTGCAGCTGGGAACATATGAGCCTCAGACTCACTGTGAACTTGATCCAGCTGCTCCTCAGTCTGTATGACAGACAGACAGGTGAACAGATAAACAGACATCTTTCTATCTAACTTTCACAAAACTACCAGGATGAGGGCAGAAATGCCAGATTATTCAGATTAAGCGAATTGTGGGTATTTCCTTGATGTAAAACGCAGATCCATGTAATCATAACAATAAAATAAATTAGACTTTTAGCTATAAACATTAGTGCATTTCTGCGTAATAACAGGGATTTGGACAGATGTCACTAGAGAGCCTGTGAACTATCCATTTAAACAAATACTTTTATGCTTTGCTCAGTTCTGCCAGGCATTTCCTAACCATATGTGGCACATGTGCATGATAAAAGACCACTTACATTATCATGCTGTAGCCTGCTGTTGAAAGGAAGGACTGTTTACTAATAGCTTATTAAAGACTGACTTCATTCTTTTAGAAGTGGCCCTACATGGCCATATACTTGGATTAGGGACATTGGACAATCACAGTTCCAGGTAACATTGCAAATATAACCTTAAAGTAGTATTCAGTTTTCAAATAACCCTTTGCCTATTTTATTGGAATATGGGCACAACATGTTTTTTTCTCCTAGGATTTTTTTCAATTCCCAGGGATTTAGCTGACATTGGCTTAATTTAGAACTTTCTTCTATATGTGTTAAATGGGGCTTTTCCCGGACAGGGCTTATCCTAGTCCCAGACTGAAATGCATGGTTTAGCTGGCTTAATTTAAAAACACCTTGTACGGACATATCTTAACATATATCAGTAGCATTGTTTTGTCTCAAGATGCACACCAGTATTTTTTTTTCTATGGTTTGTTTTCTAAAAGCATAGTTCTGAATTAAGCTAAACCCTGTCCGGGAAACGGCTCCCTTATTACTACGCTCAGGGCCGGCCCGTCCAACAGGCAATTGGCAAGAAGTGGGCCCTCCATGCATAAAATGATTTTGTCATTGCACAAATCTCATTGACGCGATCAGCAGGCATTACGTGCTACATGCGCAGGATTAAAATAGGGATCACAAAGTCGGTGGTTGAAAAAACCCACAGGGATTTAATAACAGGATATATATTTTCCACACAACAATCACCAGTTAAATGGTAATAAATGCAAAACATTTATATAAATAAATACATAAAACAGTAACAAAATAGGAGCAGATTGAAGTAATTTCCATAATGTCAATGATGCAATTGCGCTTGCGGAGGTGTGTCTCATTGCGCATGCTTGAAAAAAAAACGTTTGGGATTATGGGTAATGTAGTATCATATTAGAACGTAATGTTTACGTTACATCTTTCAGTAAAGATAAAAACAAGACTTATTTTAGTAAGGTTGCGGTGGTAGGCTTTGGCAAACTATTGCATTAAAACCGTACCTTTTAGGAGCTGAAGAGAAAAAGAGAAAAGCAATCACAAAGTAAAGGTATTTTCTGCTTCACATTGTTTAATGTGTATGCTAATTTAAAAACATAAGAAATATGTTCATCACCCTTTCTAAATGAACCGATTATGAAAAAAAGACTATATTATACTATATAATTTACTGTAATAAACTTTAGTAAAATTCTTAGATACTAAATAATATACTATAGTAGGGTTCAAAAACAGTATACAGAATACTATATCATCCTATTATTCTGTATTAATATCCATGATATTTGTATTGATACATTTCTGTAGGTTTGTTGCACTATACAGTGTTTCCTCTAGGATTTTTTTCAGCTGTGGCGGCAGGGGGCGCCCATGATGATTATACATGTAAAAAAAATGTTTAATGTAGAATATAGGCTACAGTAAACTAACATGTATTTTTTTATAATTTTCACGCTGTCATTTACTTTGCCTTATATTTATAGCATATTGCTTTTCTATGTTTTGATCTAAACTGTATTTTCTTAAAAAAACGTTACACAGCTACAAACGTAGTTCGGATATTTCATTGTAGTTTTAATGTAGTGTGCATTGCAAGTTCGTCCTCGTGTTTAGCGTACAGAGCTGTTACAAAGTCATGCAGTCCTGTTTGATAATCCGCACCGCTGTGAATGACAGAACAACCGACCAGTTATCCGACATCAGCAGCAATTTTATTTCACACCCGTATTTAACATAAAGACTGTGACCCCGAGCCGGTCACACCGCAAATCGCGCAGTTAAATATAAACCTTTACCGGTCTTCAGACAGATCTTAAACACAAATAAGCACGAGTCATTTAAAAACGAGTCGAATTTTGGTCTTGGATGTTAGACCCGCATTTTACTCTTGTCTATTGAGTCCCGACCTGCATCTACAACACAAATGACACGCGAATAGCCTATTACACCCCGTTAGATCAAATATTATGCAGTTCACCCGCGGGTACCCCGACCCTGCTGTTTCGTCTGAAAACAGATAAAACAGTCTCACCGTCTGCCTCAAGTTTCTATTACCAACGTTCTTCTCTTCCACGGGAATAATGCAAGTTTCCTTACAAACAGATTTGACTATTAATGTCTTGCATATAAGTAGGATTCAGTATTTAGCCTTTTGTTTTTGGACAAATATCTTATCATTTAATGTGAACCTTTGTGAGTGTAGATCTAAAGCACAGACGATTGACTGACAGCTGAGCGGTCAGCAGTGCGCTGCGCTTAGCCTATACTGAATAACTAATGGCCAGATAAGTTGATAATATGAGTACAGTGATTCCAAATGAATGTCCAAAAAACTCGTAATATGTTAAATCAAAAGTTTAATAATGTCTTTTCTCGCAGCCCTGCGCTGTGTTGGTGTAGATATGCGCCGGTGAACATCATATGCGTGATGACCTTGCAGCTTAAATTACCCTAAATTTATAGTCATAAAGATAAAAGTAAAACAACATTCGAAACTTCAAATGATGTATTTTTATTTGTGTAAACTCACAATAAGGAGAAAACCTTGTGCTTATTTATAATCATTAAAAACATGACGTGCTTTCTGCTGCTTTGGTTTTAGAGCGCGTCACAAAAAAAGAACAGAAACTCAAATACTTTTTTATTCGTTTAGTCAATTTAATAATTATTTAAGTGCAACATATTTTGTATAGGCTTATTTATTTTATTATTATTTCTCAAAACAGAAACGTAGCTTAATAATCCTCTGTTGATTTAAATCTATTTGTGCATGAAACTAAACCCATGGAGGAAATTATGATATTTTAGGAGATTTATTTATAAATGAGTGAACAACGCAAATCCAGAAAGGAATTTATTTCTAGACAGCCAGTCTCGCAGAGCGGACATTTCGGTAGCTTTTTTGCGAGCTGTGGGTTTTGTCTAGAAGGGATACAGCAAATGCCGAAAAGTTAAGGATTAGATTTGGAGGTAGGATTATTAGGATGAAAACAGCGGTTCTGGCTAAATTAGATACAAATACATCCTACAATCGTGTGAAATTTTGTGTTTAGAGTTGGGTTTGGTTAAAGGATTAGGATAAAACAGTGCTCATCCAACGAGATTTCGTTTGCTGTATCCCTTCTATCCACAACCGCAGGCATGGCGGGGATGTTTTAGGAGTGGCGGGCCGCCACAGTTGAATGTATATAGCGGAAACACTGCTATAATAACATTGCTTAATAATATGTTGCACTTAATAAAAACTTCTACACTTAAATATATAAATTTTTGTGTGTTTTGATTTCAAAATTTTTACACCAGTGGGGCCCATTTTCATGTTTTTGCCTAGGGCCCCATAACCCCAAGGGCCGGCCCTGGCTCGCTAGTACGGTTTAATCGTAGCAGCTGTACTCTGCTTTTTTGTTGTCCACTAACTTTTATGTGTTTTCTCTTCCTTTTATTAATGTAAAGCTGCTTTGAAACAATTAAAGAATTGTGAAAAGCGCTATATAAATGCAATTGAATATTTTATCAAAGTTGTGAATTAGTCAATTGCTATTCATTGTTCTTTCATCTGTTAAACATGTTGTATTTCTTTAAACTTGTGACTACGTTGGCCTACGTTTCTGCTTTTGACACATTTTGACACATAAATGCATTTTACTCACGTCAGCATTGTATTGTGATGAGCAGTGCCTTTGTTTGAGAAATAAAAAAAGTATTTTCTGTGAAAGCTGAGTAGATAAGTAATGAAGGATAAGAGTTAAAGCACATCATTGCAACGTACGTGAAGAGTTACAGTGGGTTGCCAGATGTTCAGAGGCTTTCACTCCTCCCAACCTATCACTCAGAGAGTTCTCGGCTCATTGGCTTTCTCAGCTCGTGTGTTTGCTGGAGCAAGCTGTTTAGGTTATTTCACTCCTGGACACTCATTAAAATGGTTTGTGTTCCCCTTGGCAATTCTGTTAAATTAACAGCTAGCCTTAGTTCAGGCGTGATTATGAGGCCACACAGCCAGTCTTGATTAATCAATTTCTCCCACAAAATGTTCCTCTGTAAATTAGTGTTAAGGTAACGATTTATAGGTTCTAATGCCGAGCTGCTGTCATGTCGGAGCTGATGTTTTAGCGGGAGGTGGTGTTGCTTTCGGCATAATCAGCAGCTTTTTCCCCCCATAGCTTTTCCTCTCTCTCCGTTCGTCACCACGCGCCTACGTCCTATTAATGAGTCTATAATAGAGAAACAGTGTCGGACAGCCACATAAAACACACTCAGGAATACGTAATTAGACCCGTGTTCAAGCCGCACCGGGGGCAGATTTATATCCGGAGACTGAGTGATGTGAAAGGTGAAGAGAAAATAAAACAAAATAAGGTAATGCCGTCCGGCTCATGACTTCTGGTTCTGGACATCTGAAAAGATGGAAAACAGAGGAAAGAGGAGAGGGAAGGAGTGAAGGAGGGTGGGAGTGTTAGAAAAAATACTGCCACAGTTGATAATGATGCCATTACACTAATGGAGGCAGCAAATGAAGTAGCAGGCGGACACCGTGCTTTATTGCCATAAGGGGTCGTTTCCTGCTGCATTCCTAATGGTTGGAGCCGCCGGTATTGATCAGGCCATCATAGCGCTAATCCACACTCACATTACTTACTGCCGCAATGCCGTGTCAGTCTTTCTACTGCTGCCACAACCTGCCACCCACAGCCACAGGCCCTGTAACGGACCCCACAGAGCCTGTAATTCAGGGCCCGAGGATTGGATTGTGGTGTGGAGGTCCACATTATAGGATTTGGTCAATCAATGTTCCTTTAATCAGGCCTCCATTGAGAAAGAGAGAGAGAGTGGGCACTGAGTGATTGAATATAGGCATATGTGTTTGTTTGATTAAGAGTTAAGACATTATCTTGTCTTCAGCATTTTTATTGTTCTGTTAGTGTGTGTTTAAGCTGAACGATGAGTCTACTGCTGTCTTTTCCAATAGCTGAGAGCGGTAAATAAGTCTAGGCTGATCCATACCCTTTTGGTGGAAACATCTATTTAACGGCAAGGGATAACACTAGGCATTAAATTGTTTTTAATTAAACAAAATCTGCCTCTGATCCGGCAAATTTAAATAAAAGGAATGTAGATTTAGCGCGTTTTCGTAATTGAGTCGTTGCTTAAAGAATCAGTGTCACACTTTAAGTGGATTAAAAAGTGAACCACTTAAAGCGCAATAGAATCCATTCACACAGCCCTGTGAGTCATGCCCTTAAAGTAAATGCTGATTAGATTCATTTTTGTTGACTCTGTTTTAGTCTACTTTTTATGTGCAACATTGTTTTTTTGTGAACCTATTACAATGAAAGTTTTCAAAGCTCTGGATCCCTTATTGGCCAGCTTATCTGTGCGTTGTGATTGGCCTGAATACCTCTGACATCAGCCGAAAATGTGACGCTCTTTAGCATGTTTGAAGAATTTGGTTGCTAACAGCAGTTAACTTACAGGCTGTGAGTCAAAGCGGGAGGAATTATGATAATGTCGGTCTTGTCTACATCACCAATCCTAGGAAGTAAAATGTTGCCTACAATCCGTTTGTTTGTTTGTTGTAGTCCAAAAAAAGAGATTTACGCTGGAGACGATAACTTGCGTCATCGTTTACTTTGGGGTTTGTACCTTTTGCCTATCGTTAAAATGTACTAGTACACACTTACACATGAAAGGAAATGTAAAATCGTGAATCGGACAATACGTGCTCTTTAAAATTGAAGGGGAAACCTCATGCAGTTAAAAATTAAAGTAAATAGGACAAAAGGGAACCTAGCAAGCTAGGCGCTGGCAGACAGTATACTGTATAAGCAAACATTTTGTTCAGACCTGGACCCAGCATTTTTAATGATGTTAGGCTGGCATTCTTAGTAGGCTGGTACAAGGTCTTGTTTTTCTGCGATGTAAATTGCAATATGAGAAATACTTGAAGACTTCACCAGATGTGAAATGTTTTAACTTTTGTCTTGCATTTCTTGTATTGCACTGATTGATAAATATAAGTTTTTTACAGAGAATTTTGTGACCTCGTTTGAACCGTTCACATACAGTGTAACACTGGCAAAGGCAGCCAAAATAGATTTCCTTTTGAAATCAAAGTTCTGGATGTTCTGTGATATAACTTTTGCAGAGGCACACATTGCAATGTATTTTCTGAAACGAAAAATATGTGCAGCCATAGTTCTTAAATAAATAGTCTTTCATAGTTGGTATAAGTTAATGTCTCATTTTCTTATATTAGCCCTCACCCGATAATCTGCTTATTTCAAATGACCTAAAGCTTGATTACCATGTACACGAAGGCCTTAGTTTAACACGTGCCGTGCATGCTGTTGTCATCTCCAAAGCCTTCGCAAGCCCTAGCCGTCAGTCTTGTTTTTCTGTATCAGCATATCGGCACTAACCTCTGCCCTCCGCTAATCAAACACTTCACCTTAAGGGAAACATTCATTCAGCCCTCTCATTATGATGGCTTCTGTGGTCATAAAGATGTATATTTATATTTCCCCATCTCGTCGCTCGGCTGTTGCAGGGAAACTAGATATTGATCTGGATATTTAGTCATTTCTTTCTGCTGGGACATCAATATTACGCTAACGTGTGTGCGAGCCGCGCTTGACCCTGTCCCCAGTCTCTATCTGTCCTCCCATTGGAGTTTAGTGATATACTATTCTGAAAAGCAAATCAATGAGTGAATATGAAGTTTGAGGAGTAATATAAGGCGACCCTGAGGCATATAGCAGCTGCATTGATCCAATGTGTGGATTACGCTTGATTTGTTTGTTGTGAAGCTTTTTACCTTTATATCATCAGGGCACACACACTTACACACCCCATATCCTCAAAATAACTTTTATTGTTTACATTGCCTCCATTGTATTTGCATAGAATATTGTTCATTAAATGTTATACAGGGCTTCACTGATTCTGTGTTTATCAGATATTTATGGCTTTTATTATGGTTATTGTTACTTATTTTGACCCTATGTTTACTTGGAGTGCATTTGTAGTCGTCCTTAGTTATAATGTATGTGTATTGTGATGGGTGTTGTGATCCAATTATATTTCAAATGTCACATGACTAATTGACGTAAGCTCAGCAGTTTTCTAGTCAGTTTGTCAATGTGTATGTGACAACTGTAAAAGCAGGGGAAGGGGGGCTGTCAGCTATTGGCTGATCATAGGTGATATGTGGTCAATAATCAATGAGATCGATAACAATAGGCCTCAAAAATGCTTTGAATAAACATAAGATTGACCTTGTAACCTACATCAACAATTCAATTTTAACGGCCGTCCAGTCAAATTTGTTCAAATTGTATTCAGGATTTAAAAGTCTTGTATTCATATTGTAATGTTTTAAAATGTGTAATTATATAAAAATTATATATAAAACAGTTATATTATATTTTTTTTTGCAATGCATAACATTGGGTGTCTTCCAAGTCCATCTCCTCTGACTGCAGCCTTGAACAGCAGGCTACTTTTTTGCTGTTTATTTGTGAATTTATTTTCTTGTGTTATAGCTCACCTTTTCTTGTAAAGAAAACTAGCTAATGGCAGCTCTTTGCCCGACATCTGCTTCCTATTGCCAGTCCAAAGGTCCCCCTTACACTGGATCTACAGGAGGCCACTTTCACTACAGCCTGTAAACACTAACTCTTAATTTGTACATCATAAGTTATGTTCTATAAATGAGGGGAGTGAAAGTGGGCCTGTGCACCTGGCGTGTGTGTGGTTTGGGGACGAGGCAATGCCCCATAGCTCTGCCAGTTGGAAGGCTGTGTTTACGTCTTTGTTTGCCAGAAAGGAAAATGGAGATCCTGCCCTGCCAACCTACTGCTGGGTGCACACAGGCAGTAGGTTTAAAGAGGAAGGCTTTTGTAGAGGTTCCCATGAATCTGATTGATTTACCTGCTGTCAATTTAGCACGGTATCCTGTATAAATAAAAATACTGATAATACAAAAAAAAAAATTGTGAGGGATACTTTGGGCACTATAAAAAGGAGATGTTTTAAAGTTCCATTCAGTCTGTTTAAAAAAAGAAAGTTTCATAAATTAAATTCATGAGTTTATTTTTTATTTGTATCACTGTGTATTTAAACAGGTAAGACACATTTTGTCATCAAACTACTTTACATACTATGTTTTATTTTTATGTGCCCGTTTCACAGACTTTGGAATTGTGGAAAAGGAATGTCTTCTTATTGCTATAAGCAGAAAATTTGGGGGTATAAGACCTGGCTTTAAAGGCTCTCTAAGCGAATCTGCGAGACGTTAGTTATTGTTGACGTTTGAAACTGTTTTCAGACAGACGGAGCGTAGCTAACTCCCCCCCCCCTCCCTTCCGTGCTTTCATGAACGCGCCCAACCCCCACCCCCAAATCCTTTTTGTCGTTTATTGGCTGGAATACTTTGTTTTGTTTTGTGATGCTAGGTTTGGCCACTTGTTGATATTAGGGATGTTAACCGATGACCGTTTGACCGATGGTTGACCGTATCAACGTTAACCGGTCAACGTTGTCGGTTGTCGGTTAAAAAAAGGGATCTGTAAATTAGGCTATTATAGACAGTGGACTAAACCCTACTACAGTTAGTCATCTCTTTCTTTCCAAGATCATTTTGTGTGAAGTGAACAAATCCCTCACACTCAGTTTTTCATAACTGGTCTGTTTGTACTTTATAAACCAATAAAAAAACATTTGGCGCGAGGTCACTGCGTTTGGTTTCGCATGCTCACAAGGTTTGCGAAAAGTAAATGCTACAGGCTATTTTTTGATAAATTCCTTTATTCGAATAGTAAATAAAATACAGCAATAAAATAATTAAAATTAAAGTCTCTCCTGGTTGTGTTCCAAATTATTAACATTTATGTCTTTTAGGCTAACAGTAAAGTGCAGAGTAAGTTTTGTTTCTGTAAATCCTCAGCCATGATTTTTAAGTTTTGCTTTGTAGAAAGCATTTCTTTAAAGTGAATTTCGTTTTGTATAAATTGTATCTTAATTTTAATAAATGTTTCATCAACCAAATGCATGTATTTAATAAATAAAAAGCAAATATAGCAGAGTATATAATTACCGGTCCGTGCATGAAGGCGCCAGCACGGCACGTTTACTTGCATTGCATTGTTAATTAGAACGCACCTCATCATAAATAAATAAAACTCAGCGTAGGCCTATATGCCTCATACAAGCATTAAATATCTTTGCTGCATTTGTTCTAGAACAAACACAGTGCGAGACCTGCTTTGGCCGGTGCGTCTTTTACACATTCTGAAGGTGCCCGTTTAATCCATTGGTTTTATCGTGTTGCAGTCTATTAGGCAACATTCCGCATAAGATGGGTTTAGATTTGGAAATACATTACATCTATATTTCAGTGGTAACAGAAAAGGTGATGATGATCATCCTATGTCTTTATTATTACTACCCCAAACTAAAGCGCAGTCTCTTCTGAGCTGTCATTTTCTTAAATGAGCCGCGGCAATTTTCAAATGAGCTTCACAAACGCCTTTATTTTCAAGTTCAACGCGATCACCTAGTACCTAAACTATTTCGAAACTAAGCACGGCGCCGCGTTTGCGGGACTTATGTTTCGCGCTGTAGGGGATTTAAAAAGTGTTGTGAGGTCTGTGTGTGTGTGTGAGCCGGAGGCAGAGCGCAGAGAGATGCAAGTTGCGAAATTGCAGGCGCGGCTCGAAATGGTAGGTATGTGACAAAAAAATATAAATACTAGAAAATTCATATATAATTATAACCATATGATAGATAATAAAAAAGAACTTTAACATGGTTTTTAAATTATTAAAATCGGATAATTATTAAGAAAGTTATGGAATTTTTTATCTCGAAAATTAGGGGGCATTTTGTACCCAATTAAAACAATAAAACTATGAAAAACTGTGACCTCTTCCGCTTGACCAAACACTTTAAAATATCATAACTCATTTCTTGGTCTATTTGCATAATTCAAACACCACATTGTAGGTAATTAAAAGCCCAACAAGATTAAGATGACATCTTTTTAAAAGATATATAAAAATGTTATCATTTTTGATTAACCACTAATTAATTAAACCCAGAGCATCAATCCACGCATATCTTTCCATATGAAATCAAAGCCCTCTCAAATAAAATTGCTGTATTTTTATATATTAAAGAAACATTTAATTGTTTCTTTAATATTTCTTAATTGACTAATAATGCTGGCGAGCAATTTAAATTGTCAGATATTATTAATACATTAATTGATGATTATGTAATTTATCATTCATAAATCAATAAATGCATGCATGTTGCATGCATGTATTTATTTATATGTTTGACAAAATTATGCCAATAATGTAATCTAGAGAGTCTAATCCTTCGTTCTGTATGATTACTTTGAAAAATACTGCACGGATTGATAAAAACGGAGAAGTTTTGGAAGCCAATATGATTGAATGGGCGATTCTGCTTTTGACAACAACGTCACTTGCGGATCTTAAAAAAGCACATGCGAATGTTACAATCAATCCCAAACTTCACCTAATTCAAGTTAAATGTAGGGGTGCACCGATCCGATATTAGGATCGGATATCGGCCGCGATACTGACAAAATAGCTGGATCGGGGATCGGAAAAATTAACAGATCCACGGGCCGATCCGGGTTTTTTTTTTCAGTCGCAGCAGAATCTACGTCATTCAGCTTCACGTGTGTCGCATACGGGTCGCATAATAGAAGCAACATGGAGCGAGCCAAAGAGTCGGCTGTGTGGAGATATTTCACGCTTGCCACGCCAACTAGTTCGTCGGCTGTTTGCAATGTCTGCAAAGTAAATGTTTCGAGGGGAGGTGGTATTACTGCAAAGTACAATACTACCAATTTAATTAAGCACATCCAGAAACACCATGCTAAGGAGCACGCTGAATTCCTGCAGCTCAGCAAAACAAAAGGAGCGGAAAATACAGCCCAGCAACTAACTTTGCAGGATGCATTTCAAAGACGCGAAAAGTTTCCGGCGGAAAGCTTGAAAGCATCGGCAATTACACAGAAAGTTTTAGAATTCATTGTTTTAGATGCTCAACCAATGTCTGTTGTTGAAGATGAGGGCTTCCGTCGCCTATTGGAACACCTAGAGCCGAGGTACTCTCTTCCATCACGCAAATATTTTTCCGAGACCGCACTGCCAGAACTGTACAAAAAAGTTTGCGAACACGTCTCGAAAGAGATTAAAGATATACAAGCTATGAGCTTTACTACTGATATATGGAGCTCTGCTGTGAGTCCAATGTCGCTTTTAAGTTTAACAGTCCACTGGTTGGACACGAGCTGTACAGCACGCGGTGCGATGCTTCAAGCAAAAAACTTCCATGGTTCACACACCAGCGATACAATCGCGGCTGCAATTACGGATATACTTGACAAGTGGCACATTCCTTTGAACAAAGTGCATGTCATACTTCGGGACAATGCAAGTAACATGAAAAAGGCCATGGAAAACATGGGAGTGCGGAGCTTGGGCTGCTTTGCTCACAGCTTGCAGCTCGTAGTCAATGAGGGACTACTGTCACAACGGAGTGTGAGCGATGCCATTGCAATCGGTAGACAAATTGTGGGGCATTTTAAACACTCTCCACTTGCGTATTCAAGGCTGCAGGATATCCAGCTTCAGATGCAAATGCAACCTAAACGCCTGCAACAAGACGTCAAAACGAGGTGGAATTCTACGTACTTGATGATACAGAGTCTTCTGGAACAGAAGCGAGTCCTCTGTGCTTACATTGCTGACCATGACCTGCCCAGTACACTGACCGCTAACCAGTGGGCTTTGCTAGAAAAAACAAGCATTGTTCTAGCACCATTTGAAGAGCTAACACGGAAAGTAAGCTCATCGACTGCCTCCACCGCTGACGTCATTCCAGCTGTCACGGTCCTCAAACGCATCCTTGCTAAAGAAGGCGATGCAGATACTGGCATCAAAACAATGAAAAAAACCCTGCTTCAAGCTGTCAACAAACGCTTCGACACTGTGGAAGATGAACCCCTATATGCACTTGCCACCCTGCTGGACCCGAGATATAAAGACAGGTAATGTAACCTAACTAATTACATTAGGTCTATATTATAGTTTTTTTACTCTCCACATTTCTACTGTATTTGATGAGATGCCATGCTGTAAATGTTAACATTTAGAATATAAATTATATAGGCTTACATTCTTTATATAATTGATACAAATTATTTATATAATTTATTTTATAGATAAAACTATCTATCTATCTATCTATCTATCTATCTATCTATCTATCTATCTATCTATCTATCTATCTATCTATCTATCTATCTATCTATCTATCTATCTATCTATCTATCTATCTATCTATCTATCTAGCCAGCCTCAGGTTTTTTAGTGTTATCAAGTGTTTCATTTAGCCTAACATATGTTTTATTTCTGTTTCAGATACTTTACAAGTGCACAATCTGCAAAGCGTGCAAAAGATGCACTGACAGGGGAACTAGAGGAAGACCTGAGGAGGAGCACAGCTGGAGCATCACAGGCCGGACCATCACAGGCCGCAGAACCACAGGAAAAGTTCCCTCGGGTGGAAGCAGCAGCACCGAGCAGCTTTATGCAAGAGTTTGAGCAAATTGTGGAGGAGTCTGAAGATCCTGGTGCAGCAAGCAGCTCAAGCCCTGCAGTCCAACTGCATGGTTATCTTGCAGAGAAAACCATTGCTACCTCAGACAACCCATACCAGTACTGGGGAGTCAACAAATACAGATTACCTTGCCTTGCTGCCACTGCCACAAAATACCTCTGTGCCCCCTGCACTAGTGTGGAAAGTGAGCGAGTGTTCAGCACAGTTTCTAACATTGTGGATGAAAAGAGAAGTAGGCTTACAGCAGAGAGAGCAGAAATGCTTGTCTTCATGAGAAAGAATTTGCCATTGCTGATTAAGTGAGCATTCACAGGTCATGTTTATGATGGTGGTGTGACACTGCACTACATGTTTACAATGTTTGGTTATTATTATTTGTATGTCTGATCAAGTTGTTGTTCCGCCAACTTTGTTTATTCAGCATTTGTTTATTACTAAGGTTCAGCTGCTATGTTGCATTTTAAATTCCTGTTTGCAGGATTTTGCACTTTATATTTTTGTTTACAATGTTTGGTTACTGTTTGATTACTATTGTAAATCTATTGTTTTGTTTCTTGAGGCGACATTTTATTTATTTTAATTTAAGAGTTTTATTACATTTTATTTTATATTTGAATGCACAATTGTTATTTATAAGAATTCAGATGTTTACAGTGATTGGTAACTGTCATATTACTATTGTATGTTTGACCAATACACAGTTTTTTTCCACTGCTACATTTTATTTATTTAAAGAAGTTTGTTTACATTCTATTTTAGATTTGAATGCAAAATTGTTTTTTAATAAATAATAATTCAACACTTTGCAAACATCTGTTATTTTGTCCTGGGTATGTTAAGTTAGTAAAGAATGGTGCCTTTAGTCTCTTCAAAGAAGGTAAGGTGGAAGGTATACAGTTTTTTATTAATTCAACAATAGTATCGGATCGGTATCGGGTATCGACAGATACACAAAGCCCAGGCATCGGTATCGGTATCGGGACTGAAAAAGTCGGATCGGTGCACCCCTAGTTAAATGTATATTCTATAAAAAGTATTTGGTTTGAAACAAAAAAATACTCGCCTTCATAGAGGATTTCAATGTCAAACACGAGAGAAATTTTGCTTCGCTTATAACTTTCTTCTTACGACAGCTGTCTTGGAAATTCGAACGTGAGAATCAACGTGAGGAAGTAATTTATGTCACTAGTATATGGGCTTTAGAGGTATTCACAAAGCAAAGATATGACAGATTTCCTAAGTCACCAACGTGTCTGGCGCTGAATACCTGCTGGGAACACAGCCGTGGGAACAAAGCGCTCGTGCGTATTACGTCATTTTGTCACATACCTAGAAATGGCTGTTATTTTAAATAGCATAGCATATTTTAAACTAATAGGCCTATCGGTTAACCGGTTTCAACCGGCTAATGAGGCTTGGTGGCCGGTCAAGAAAATTTTTCGTTTTCGCCATCCCTAGTTGATATTGCCGTTTGTGAAGCCTGGGCTGTCTACAGAGATCGCGTTTTTTTACAGTTTGATCAGCGGACAGGCAGCAAGCAGATAGTGAGGAGATGTTTCTGGTATGTAACAAAAAATGTTTTATGGTCTAAAACGCTTCAATTCGCTTAGAGCGCCTTTAAATCCTATTCCTGTAGGACACCAACAGTCCACAATTTGAGTCCACCTTTCTGGGGCACCCATTCAATGGTTTTTCACATTGCGCTTAACCGTGGGTTATCTTCTGCCAAAACCTTCCTTTTAGGTTAAGGATCGTTTCACACCTGTAAAATAGAAGCGGAGTTATCCCTGAAATAAACCCATGGTTATGAAACCCTGCTCAGTAGCAGGGTTTGCCCTGCTTTTGTGGGGTTAAGGGCTCATTATAGTTGTGCGTAAGTCCTACAACGTGAGTTCTGCATCGGTTTTCATTTATACTTTTGCGTTGTCGTCCGCATCAACATGCAAACACACGAGCCAACTGCTATGCAGTATCCATGCGTGTAACCACAGTAGCAGAGCGACCGTCAATGAATAAGCAGCTTGGCAAGTTAACCCACAAACCAAGAAGAAACAGCAACTTGTTGTGTATGATCTGAGAAGACCAGCAATGATGGAAGTAAATAAACAGCGAATTTTGTTGCAGTTTGAGGTAAATGACTCCTCAACTTGGCCCATCTTTGTTTTCATCGTTGCAAACGGAAAAAAATACCTACTGTATGAAGCAGTTTTTTTATCTGACGGGAGGGGTTTTGGTGGACCAATCACTGCGCTTGCGGCTAACGTGCGACTAAAAATTGGGCTTTAACCCCACAATGCAGTGCCAAAAGCGTGCAGTGTGAAATGAAGCAGGTTTAGAATGTTGCAGCTAGTCGAGGTGTTCAGGGTTACTTGATAATTACAGACAGGTGTGTAGGAGCAGGGTTGGAGACAACTGATCTAGGGTTAAAGAATCCACAGTGTAAAACGTCAGATTATGAATACCCAGGGTTATCTCTTTAACCCCTGGTTAAGTATGAACAGTGTGAAAAGAATAAGTAACCCATGATTCCGTTACCTCTGGGTTTAGGACAACACAAGCTGTGGGTTTGCTGTCGGGTCCATTGTAATTTTTAGCCTAATTCTTCATTAACAGCCTTTTTGCAAAGCCTGCGTTTCATTGTGATTGGTTCCCATCCCAAGACAATTCTCAAAGCTTTAAAGTGAGGTTAGGATTTTTGTTATCACTCAGGTTCAAAATAGACCTGTGGTTGTTGGTCATTGACTCATTAATGCTCAGGATTTATCTAGATATTTGTGTGTACCATACTGCATGAGGGCAGTTTTCTGCCTTGCCATCATCACAACTTTTATTTGCCATCACCATACCAACAGGTAAAATGACACCTTGTCAGCTATCCAGCGTCTGATGCTCTGGTTTCAAGTTTTGATGCAGACGGAGTGAAAGAGAGAGCAAGTGTGAGCACTCGAAGGGTCACTGATGCATGACACTGGCCTCTCATTACTGTCTCTTCTGCTTTTACCTACACACACACACTGGTTTAGTTGTGAGTGAAGGTCTTTTGAGGGGTCGACGTTGGTATGCTTGGCGTAATTTTTCTGTCAAAATACTTTCTCTCTCTTTCTTGCTGTCTTTCTCGCTCTCTCACTCTCTCTGGCTCTGGTCATCCAGCTGTAAGTTCACCCCAAACTACTGTCAACCACACGATCAGGCCTGCATAAAGAAGCCTTCACCGTTTTGCTGTCTGTCATATGCTTTTCTCTTTCATTCTCTCTGTCTCTTTGTTTTTCTTATAAGGCCAGACCTCTCATCTCTCTCTTTGTTTATTTAGATGAGATCAGACAGGGTTAGTGGTTTGAGTTCAGTTGTTATGGTGATATGGAGCGTACATCTGTTCTTCTAACAAGACTGAATGGAAGATGTCCCATCATGCCATCAAAAACCAAACAAAAAATGTGCTAGTCTATCATCTAACCATAATTAACATACGACAGATATCATCAACAAGTTTTATTAAAAAAACCCATAAAATATGAGTTTGACCTAAAACATGTTCTGAAATCTGTTCCAAATCCTAAGCTAAGTTACTAAGTACTAAGTTTTTATGACTTCATAAGCGTGTTTTTGACCTGATCAAGCTATAACAATAGCCAGTTTAATTACATAGCCTTTTAAAAGAGTTTGTTTTGGTAAAATCTTTCTGCACTGAAAGTATCTTACATGGAGAAGACATTCCCATAATCCAATGGGATATACTCCAAAGCAAAATAAATGTCAATTACAAATTCCCTTGCAATTTTAACCTTTTTTGTATTAAGAGCTCTCCTAACAAGTCATTTCAGGTGGTTTTTATTACTTTGTGGAAATGTTTTCTGGCTCTCAAGTATTACAGAACAAACGCGCGCACATACTACAGCTAATGTTGAATACTTAAAGCTGACGTATGCAGTAATTTTTGCTTATAAACAGCCAGATCATTGTAACACTCACAATGCTGATGAATCTGACCTAATACTTCTCTGATGAAGTTCCAGAGTGTGTGTGTGCATGCTTGAGCATTGTCTAAACTACATTTGTGCTTAATCCCATTGTCAAAAGTAGTTTGTTTGACTTTTTCTGTCTTTGTTGTGTGTATTTTTGCGTATTTCATACTCTGACGGGCTTTCTCACCCTTGACTGATGGCATGTATGGATTGGGCTAATCCAGAAACCTGGTTCCTCTCATACAGACAGAAACTGTCTTCTGTTCCTCACACACAGACAGCCTCTGTCGAGCTATCTCTATATGTAATGGCATCCTCTGCTCTATGACGACAATGGGGATTAAACCACCAGGTTTTTAAATGTTTTTTTTTCCCTTTCCATTGTTCAAAAGAAAGGAAAGGCTCCTTTATCGGCTCTTGCAGGATCCACCATCATCCCTCTCTCCTCTCCTCCGCTGACAATTACACAGCGGATCATTTACTTCAAGGGTATAAATGTACCAACACAAGTATTAGTGAGCAGAGCTGAGTCCTTGACAGATGTACCAACTTTAATTCTCTGCTTGTGTGTGTTTTTTTACTTTAATTAATTTATGTATCATCTTTTCGTCCCTCCCGCACATCTTCGATAATCTGGGTTTTCGTGGTGACTGGGAGGAAGTGTTGACGCTGTCACTCCAGTGTCTGTTTTTTTAAGATATTCTGTCTTTAGGAAGACAGTAAATGAGAGGTAAACAGAACAGGATTGAGTCAGATTGTTTGGTGTGAAGGTTAAATGGTTCAACTGATGCCACTAAACTTAAATTTTTGATACTTTTAGTCATTCACATCAAAATTGTATTAATTTATTCGTGTCAATAACTCGCCTGGAGTTAAAGTTGGGGTTTGGGTTAGGTATGTCTAAAAATGTAACAGAAAGTGATTCCAATCCCAACCTCAAGCAACAATGGTAAGAAAATAGGAAAAATCTATGAGAAAACAATACATAAAATGTAACGAAAAAGAAAGCCGCGCAACAGACACGAAAAACTATTTATAGAAATTTGTGCAAGTTTCGCAAAAAAGACAGTCGTGCTCAAGGCACAAAATAAGATACATTTCGTGTCATGGACACAAATAAATTAATAAAATTTTGCATGACAATTAGGGATGTCAAATTATGCAATTTACCATATTCAATGATCGTTTAAATTAACGATCAATCAATCAATCGAATAATCGTTAACAGTAAAAGTGCAATAAGCCTTTACAGCAGTGGCATATAGCCAATGACATAAAAGTGTGCGTAAAAATGCCAGCTTTCCAGCATGCAAATTAAAAAATGTATTTTGTCTAAATAACATGCTAGTGGGATTGTGAAATGGGTAAATGTAGTTGGTGTTTTGATAAAAATCTAGGGCCGGGCCTCGATTAAAAAAATTAATCTAATTAATTAGAGGCTTTGTAATTAATTAATCGAAATTAATCACATTTTATTCACATATAAATATTTGACCTGAGAACATTGAGAAGCTATTTTTTCACATGGATTTTTAGTATACCATGAATAATGACTGAATACATAAGCTTAAGCAACAAAATATTATTTATTTTTGTTCAACCAAATCGTTGTACTCGGAGTCGGGCTAATGTCCACGCTAGCTGCTATATGTTTTGCATTGAGATTATACTTGAGGCTCGATGTGCTGTGGTGATATGTGAATTCCTTGTTGCATAGCTTACACACAACCATGCTGTTATCGACGCTTCCATCCATTCGTTTTTTATAATAGAATTTCCCATCCACGGGGCCAACCAAAGCGATCTCATCAGCTTCTTCGTTCATGTTCACTGTGGTTTGTTGTTGTCTGAAGTCATGAACGCTAGTTGGTGCTCCAGTATAATCGGTCCGGCAAAACTCATCCAATGAGAAATGTTCTGCGGTGCAAAAATAAGTGTGATTAAAATGCGTTAAAAATGTTTAACGCGTTATTTTTTGTGTAATTAATTAATCTTAATTAATGCATTAAAGTCCCGGCCCTATAAAAATCATAAATTTAATCTCGTAATGAAATATAATGACTAATAGACACAGTATATAATAAAAGTTTAATTATGATCAAGTGTTATTTTTATAGTTGTTCACCTCCCTGTCCGAGTCGTTGATACACCGCTTGTTGTAATTATATCCAAGAAGCACACAAAGGGCACTTTTCCCATTCTCACCTCAGCTTAGACGTACTTTCAGCAAAGATGCTTATATAATGAAGACTTCAATCTTCCATTAGAAAACCCGGAATAGTGTTTAGCGTGTAGCGCCTCAGCTAGTCAATATGATGATCAATGACATATGTTGCGGGCATTCAGAGTGTAATGACAGTCAGTTACAGTTTACATTTTAGTTTCTTGCCAGAATTTAAGTTTTACATTTTAATCTGTTTATTAAAAACAGCTTCTGGTCTCTTTCCCTGTGTATAGCAGCGATAGCAGCATTGCTATGCTAATCTTGCGGGCCTCCCTGAAGAGGGTCTTCGCTTTCAGTATCCTAACCGTATTTGCATTTTGTTGTGATTATGGCTAGTTTACCTTCGCGCTTGTTTTATTTTTTTCACCGGCTGTGTATGTGCTTTGCGCTGCACACATGTGCTTGCTTTTTTGACAAAGTTTTATCGATTTAATTCTTATCGACAATTAATCGAAGATCGATTAATTGTTAACATCCCTAGTGACTATAACACGACCTTACGTGAGATCAGTCTGTCATTCTGCAGGTTTCATTAATTAAATTTTTAATTGATTGTTTTTTAAATTTATTTTCCATTTTTTATTACTTATTTCATTTTACTTTTTATTTTGTTTGGCACTCCAAGACATCTGTGGCAAATGGTAGGCCTATTTATGATTTAGAAGAAAGCATGTTTTCACTTTAAAGAGAATTGAATTGGACAAAATGTTGTCTGTATGCTCATACTAATATGATGGGTCATCCGTATTTTAGCCCATTTTCCCAGCAGAGAAAGAATAAATTGTAAATGTAAATATGGATGTATCATTTGTATATAAGCTTTCTTGTGAGCTATTAGGAGAAGATTATTTTACAGGTGACTTCAATGCATACAGTCTATTATAAGCCTCATTAAAAACTCTGATTTAAATTTTAATAGGGTTTATATAGACTGCAAACATATTTTTATTCATTATATGATAAATGTGAAGTCTTTTGCGAAAATAAATCATTTTTGCATGTTTGAGAAGATAAGAGCACAGAAGTAAATACATTTTTTGTCACTTATGTCAGTAATGTTTCCTAAATTGAATTCTAATTATTTGGGAGCTGGAAGAAGTTTTAGACTTTGTATCGTCTCAGTGTCAGTATGCTAAAGGGTCTTTATTCATACTCCGTATCTTGAAATGTTACTGAATCAGCTAATTGGCGAACTCACATTGTTTCCCTTACTTTATCATTAGCTTTGTTTTATTTCTTCCCGTCCTCTTTCCAGTGCTCTCTTTGTCAGGATATTTGTGGCAGTGTTTTGGGGGGTTGATCAAACGAAGTGACACCTGATTAGGCTGCAGTCAGTGTGTGTATGTGCTAATTAAATGTGCATTGGCCTGTCAGCTCGGAGAGTAAGCACCCACTTCTTATGTATGTCACGCCATACCTGCTTATTGTGACACTGTCCTGACTTCTCTCCAATAGCTGTTTTCGAGGTGCTGTCATGACTGCTTTAAGAAGCTGTTGTGCCGTTGGTGTCAAAATAGATGTGCCTCGGGTAACACAGTTGGGCCTCTGTACAGAGAGAAAACTATTTCACATTCATTATTTTATTTGAGTTAATAGATTTTTGATGGTGTAACTGGGTGCTGCTGAAAGATATGTAGAAGAAGAACTTACATAAAGGTGCTTCTGACTGTTTTTAGGCCAGCTTCAGCATTTTTCTTGTCTTAGCCGGTGTCCAGGTGGTTTTCCCAGGCTCACCAGCTAACAAGAGCCTAACCAGCCCCCCAAACCAGCAAACCAGACCACTTTGATTAGACTGAGGCTATTGTTTAACAAACCAGATTGAGTTGTTTCTGTTTTTTTTTTAATAAGCATGAATGTTTTCATGCTTTCATAACTTGCATACAAAGATTGCAAAAATGATCAGTGTACACTTTTAAAAACAGCCCAGTCTTGTACACTTACAACAATGACTATGTTTACATACACCCTCATAATGCAATTCTAATGAGATTTTTGAAATTAAAACAGTGTCAGTAACACACCGATATGTGAGTTCATGACTTGTGCTGTGGGCTATGTGAAAAATAACCACAATTATAAGCAAATAATCAGAAAATAAAAACTGCATGTAAACAGGAGTGAAGAGGATTTCTGGAGTCATGTCAACATCTTAGTTTGATTAACTCCTTACTCTGATTATTGGAGTATCACATTATTGGTGTGCAAACTGTGCATGTATACGTAGTTAATGTAAAAAAAAGGTTTTGTAGTAATACTGGTAGCACTTTATATTGTCTTTGTTACACGTTACATATTATAACTATATTAATAACTATGGGTGTCACGATTCTCCAAATCCTCGATTCGATTACATTTTCGATTCAAAGCTTTGAAAGCTCAAAAAAATGCTAAGCCATTTTTAAACTAGACATTTATGAAATATAATATCTGACCTTGAACCTGGAGATGCCCTGCCATGTTAGTCGTGCTGCCAGTGATAAAAAAAAATGGTACCCGCACATACCTGATAAAACAAAACTTCCTGTCAGATGAACATTCCTGTCAGTACTTTGCACCTTAAAAACCCGCTTTTATTACCCTCAGACGAGATTGTGAGACTATACCCCAATAAGTCATGTTTAAATGCTGTTTTCATAACTCTTAAGCAACTGAAATAAGTTGTTGTGAAACTTAAACAGATCTCAGTTCAGAGAAACGACCGTTCCTGGCATAGACACCGCTCTGTGCACGTGTGCATGCTCTGTTCTGATTGAGTTCAGTTCAGCTGAAGGCGGGAGGCACTTGCTGTTTTTTTGTTTCCTATGTAAAGAGCAGCTTGCGTGGTGTCTCCTGCATCTGCCATGCTATCTTTTAACTGGCTGTAGCTAGCTAAGTTAGAGGAGATTGACTCGCAGCACTCAACAACACGTTTTTTTTCCCCGCTTGGCAAGCCGACCGGAAGTGACATGGAGGCGTAGCAGCATCAACAATTCCATTTTTTATTTGAAGTTCGAGGTTGTGACTTAATTTCAATCTATATAAATTTGAAATCATGTAAATTATGCATAATTACTTAACTAACCCTAAAAGCAAACCCTAACACTATAGTAAGTACATGCTTATTTAATATATTACCTAAAAATAAAATGTAACCTTATCTCCACCGTTTTTTTTAGGTTACCTTGTAAATATCATGTGTAATATGATTAAAGTCGCCATGAAACGGAAGTAGCGATTGCCTTATTTTCCCCGTGGTGACGTATATCCGAATGAAACGGCTTTTGAGATGAAATAAGGCAGGGCTGGATTTGAATTTGTCCATCGAGATCTGATTGGATCGTTTGAAGTTGGGTCGTGTTGCTAATTGCTAATCACTGCGATCTTCTCCCGGACCCCGCCCACCTGCCATACTTTTGACCGGAAGTGAAGAGAGATCGTTTTGAGGAGGGGAGGAGATTTGCATTTTTGATTAAAGATTATGAGCACACACGAATTTTTAAAAAATAATGAAGCTCACAGATGAGTCATTTGTTAATAATACCACACTATTAAAAAAACATATATAGTTTTTCATTTCAATTTCATTGCGACTTTAAAGTTTAGTATCATATAGGACCATGATTTACATTGAATACCATAACTATACCATGGTCCTGCCACAGTAATAGTGTAGATATTGAATGTATAGTTGAGTGGCACCACCCACGCTTTCCACAAGGATATAATTCACCCCCACTTCTCTCCACCCAGGCGACTCCTCCGAACGTTTGACCACTGGTCATGTGGTATTACGCGGGTCAGCGGGAGTAATTATTTCTAGCCATTGAATACAGACTGAAGATGAATAGTTTTTGAAGAGAGTGTAATGTGTGGCTGACCCACACTGACACACTGTTCATCCCAACTCTCACAGCTGTGATTTATCCCCTTAGTGTGTGTGTGTGTGTGTGTGTGTGTGTGTGTGTGTGTGTGTGTGTGGGAGCTGGGCGATGGAGCTCTTAGCCCCACCTCCATCTTCATCATTGTATACAGGACGTCATTTGGCAAGAAAGGCTAAATGGAATGTCATTGTACTCATCATCATTTTCTCATATCTCTGCTGGCTCATTTTAAACACTTATGTCTGATCTCTGACTTACAAAGTGAGGTAGCTGAAACACTGAGCGCCCTTGCAGGCCAGTGCCTTGTGTTTCAGGTAAACATGCTAAATGTATGTATTTAATTCCCCGTTCACACTTGTTATCAACAACCGATTTGAACGTTTTGGGTTCGATCCCAGGGAACATGCATACTAATAAAATGTATTGCTTTTGATGAAAGCGTCTGTCTATTGCATTAATGTAATGCATATTTATCTGCTAATAGCCAAACACACTTAATGTACAGTAGCTTTACGTGAGTTACATTAAACGACCATTTTTAAATGATAGAAAGCCTATCAAAATGACACGGATGAAAAAATTGAGTGGATTTTGCATACCATCACCTTCACCCTTTATAAAAGACATTTCAGATGAACATCTGGACCCATTTCTGGTGTACTCGAGGGCCAGGGAGCTGTCACTAGGTGGCAGCTGGACATCATGAATGTATCTCTCTACTTTTCTCCCCCTCTCCCAACAGATGTGAAGGTGAAGTATTCATAGGATGAGGCCACTGTATGATGGCTTCCCTTGCCCCTGTATAGCTGTAAAGAGCCTGAGAGCATGACCCGCCCCGCTCCACCCTGTTAAGCTTACTGATTGGCTTTAATTCTTATTGGCACAGTATGATGGGCAAATGACAGTAACGGTGTTTCATCTGACTGGTGAGCGATCCGCTCCAAAACACCCCCCATCCCTTCCATACACACACATCATCGTGTTAGTGTCACTTCTGTTTCACTGGTCTCATGTGAACTTAAGTGCTTAAAGCAGACTGTTCAATATGCCACCAGCAATTACATTTTCAAATGGGTGGGTTTGCAAACATCATCTGTGTTAATCTGTCTGTCACTGCCCGAGTTCCTGCCAGAGAGAGGAAAGAGGATTAAGTTATTCAGCCTGTGGTAGAATTTGTTCTTTGTTCACCCTTGACTGAAGGGGAAGTAAATAAAGTAACAAGATCGCTCCCTGACGAGTTAAAAAAGGCAGATTCATCCCGCAGTGTCTTGTGGATTTGACTAAAGCTGTTTAGACAAGTCGCCCTCCCAGAATCCTCTCGGAGTGGGAACGCCGTTGGTCCTGTAGTGGAAAGAAGCAGATTTCCACCAGGGCTGTAGATTAGGACGCAGAGTGAATGGGTCTCCACACATACACAGCTCGGTTTCTGCTATAAAATAACTAAGCCATACCCACGTTATGGTTCACAGTGTGATAGGACAGCTGACAGAAGTGGTAAAATGATCTGATTTATAATCTGAACTACTAAGAAAATAGTAATTGGCACGTCACGCTGGGATTTCCAGATAGCCAGTTTACAGTAGAGTGATGTGGCACAGTCCCTTGTAAAGAAACACGTTCTTTAGCTCAGAGTGACAGGAACGCTTTTAAAACATCATACGCTAGTGTGCCTAAATGTTATTGAGTTGTTTATTGTTGGAAGATCTCAGCCCTTGTTCTCTTCTACTTTATACGCTCGGTACCGGGGCGAGCATGCTCCATCACTCAGTTGGGCCTAACAAGCGTAACGCTCCTGCTAGCCGAAATTTAACGCCTCACCCGCTTATTGATCCTTCCTGCAGAGGAGAAAGAGAGAGAGAGAGCGAGAGGGACGGCAAGTCCAGGCTGGACATTGTCCTTGACTCCATGTCTGCTGGAGAGCCCTGGAGGACGTCCCATTTCCACAGCCCTCGACAACAGCAGTCTCCTCCCTGGGGCTAGCTGCACTTTATAGCAGGATATTGATTTTGTAGGAGGAATGCAAGAGGAGAGAATGAACAAGTGAAGGGTGTAGGAGAAAAAGAAAGTGAAGGAGACAAACAGGAGGTTTAGGTGAAGAGAATAGAAGAAGGAAATGGAGAGATTCAAACTTAAAAGCAAGTGTTTTTTTAAATGTTATAATTTCAACCATCACAAAATACTGTTTTGTGGCAGTAACATGGTACGATAATAGTATCAGATGGTAATACTATGGTACTTAAAAGTACTGTTTACATGATATCACAAGGAACTTTAAAGAATACCATACAAAAAAGCACAAAAGCGGTCGCTCGGGCGGTACCAAAGACTGTAAAAAATATGGACCTCACCCATAGATTTGTGAAGAGCTTATTTGGAGCCAATAGTAGGTGGTGCCTGCATCGTCATCTTGGCCGCGCGTCATTTGCGGACGACGGAAAATGGGTAAAGAGGCGGAACGTGGGTGAAGCTGAGGTGGCTGGTTGCTGAAACCACGCCTGCCTACCCCGACTCTAGTGACAGCAGTGGCGGTTCACCTGTCACTCAAGTGGCCACACCCTTAATTATGCAGAACATTAAGGCTTAATATAATTTAAATGGATGGGTTACAAAAAAAGTCACCCCCTCACAGTTGTCATGAAGGGTAAACCTAGTTATATAGACCAAAACACTTTTTGTACCATGTTGTAAACATATTATTGTCTACTGTAAAGTTGGGCATTTTAACATGGAGGTCTATGGGAACTGCCTCCCTTTTGGAGCCAGCCTCAAGTGGCCAGTCGATGAATTGCAGTTTAAATCACCTACATGTTGGCTTCATAAGAGAGATCGGAAGGTTGCCCCTTGGGCAGTACCCATTGTATAAAAGTGCAACTTTGTATCTAAAGAGAGGTCATATTACTACCTCACAGATACATATTAGTACGACAGAGGTTAATACAGTATCTATACCTAAATGGGTCCCCTATTCCAGAATCATTTGCGGGTTGATGCAAAACCATCCTTTGTCTAGCAACATAGTCTCAATATACTTGTTAACACAAATGAAATCACAGCGACGCAGTGTTTTGCTGCATAACTTGGCTCCTGTGTGTGTTTTCTCTGTTGTGCGAGTAAATCTCAGTGAGTGTGTCTGACCTTTGACCTCTCTTCTCATCTCTCTTCCCTCTTTGCAGCTTGTGATGTGATAGGTCGCAGAAACATCTTTTTCTGCTTTTAGATGAGGACGACTGTGAAATAGATGTCGACACACACAACATGAAAAGCACTTAAGCCCAGGGCCCGTGTGTTGTGTGTCAGGCAGGCAGTGAAGCTGCTCTCATGTGTGCTTGTTTAAATACTTTCAAATGATTGATTTGAGAACCTGGGCTTCAGTCACAGGCTTACACCTGTTAAAGACCTTACCAGACAGAGAGGGTGAATGAGAGTAATGGGAAAAGACATGCAGAGAGTGTTGTGTGACATTTAAGCTTCTCATGTTGCTTAGGTGTGTTTTAAGCAGGTGTAAGCACACACATGTTTGTTTCTAGGTTTTTATAGGTTTAGCTTTTGAACAACAACCTGAACACTGAAGTATTTTGGCGCTTTTCCATTGCATAGTACCCCACGGTTTGGTTTGGGTCAGGTCTGGTCAGCTCACCTCACTTTGGCTTGGTTAGCATTTCTATCAAGTCAGAGTGGGAGGGATTATAGGCGTGTCGTTATATTTGCGCTACCTACTGCTATGACATCATACAAGTAAGGTAGTACTAAAAAAAGTAATTTTTAGGAGGATCTTTTGATAGAGATCCACCTAGAGTGCTTCGGGCTTGAGCACCCATCGAAATATGTTAAATTAGCACATATGCTAAATAATTTTTAATCAAAAATGCTTGAAATTCAGGAGCCTTTCTGATTTGTGAATCTCAAGAGTTGCAATATCTACACTGCTTTGATGAATAAGCTTAATAAGGGGTGCTTTATATTTTGCATCTAAAACCACGTGGAAAATGTGACTGTATCACTTTCCTCCTTCTTGTCCAAACACTTGGGTGCTCCAGAGCATCTACCATTGCTAAGTAACCTAAGAATTTCTTGACGTTGTGAAGAGCACCGACCGGTGGAAAAAGAAATTGCCACCTATAAATATGCACGTTTGTTAAATTAATATGCGATCCTTGTTTACATTTTTATTTTTTAAATATAGGCATGCATTATGTATATAAGCCTATATGCATCAATGCGCCCACACATTCTATTACCACCGCAACACTGTGGTAATTTGGTGCATTACGATCGCGGTGGAAAAATACTGCCACTGTCACTGTGTCACAGCCTAACTTTTGCCCACTTACTAAGTACCACTGAAAAAATTTAGTTTCAATTAGCTACTTGTAAGTACATGGAAAGCTAAATGTGTGTGTTTACTGTTTCGTGTGGTTGAAGGTTTATGTCCTTTTGATCTGGAAAATCCTGAGCTTCTGCCTCTGAAGGACTTGAGTTCCCCAGTGGTTCCTCTCTCATTTGATCAGGCTCTTTTGTCAGTCTCACTCTGAATAGATCTAATATAGCTAGATCTGAAGGATCATTAATGTGGTGCCTGTTTCCATAGAGGCGGGCCTGTTTGAGGTGAGCTAACCACATGGATCATCTGCCTGTCAGCTGAAACTTCTCTCTGCCATTCACATCCCTGTAAGATGATGGAAACTCTTTCCTGTTACTCGGAGATGCCGACACTCCGACCGCTTTTCCACTTTAGCACGGGTATGAGTTCGTTTGAGTCGGGCCTACGGGCGTGTGTCATGGCACCTACTTGCTGTGTTCTCTCAGACAGGTTCTATGCAGTCACATACAAGCTTTCGGCATGAGGTAACCACTCCCTCATCTCCACTCTGTTTGCTCAGGTGGGTTCGTTCTCTCTTTTTCCTTCAATGAGGAGGACATCCCCTGTTCTTCCTCAAGCTCCTCTATGGCTGTACCGCCATCACCCACAGAACACATTCCGCAACTCCATGACAAATAGGACATGCGGAGGAAGTGCGTTTGAAGTGTTTGTCAGCCGCCGTGTTTGCGCTTGATGTTTTACAGGTGACTTGTCAAAGTGTTTGATTCAGCAGGAGAAAAAAACTCTGTAACTGGTGACACACAAGCTCCAACCGTGTACTTGCCAAACACTGGGCTCTATTACACGCATATCTGAAAACCTCCGGATACACACTCTCAGATGCATATGCAAACAAGTTCTTATATGTACACTCATTGTTGTGTCAGCTTTAACTTCTGTGGCTTCTAGATGATTTCTGGTTGGGATTTATGTTGAAATTTATATTAAAGAAAGGGGCACCTATTTCATTGCTAAAAAACAACATTATTTTGGTATAATACAATGTGTTTGCGTGGTTAATGGTTAAAAAACAAACATTATTTTCCACACACCATACCTTTTTGTAGCTCCAGATTTCCCCTTCCTTAAACGAACTGATTTTGTACAAAACTCATCGATTTCAAAAGCACTGTGTGTGTCCCTGATTGGCCAGCAAATGTGTACTTTGTGATTGGCCTGAATACCTCTGACGTCAACCGGAAATGTGACACTCCTTACCATGTTTGAAAGATTCGCTCACAATGCAATGCTAACGGAGTTAACTTACAGGCTGTGAGTCTGAAGTAGGGCTGGACGATGTGAGGAAATGTTGCGATGTGCGGTAGGGGTGACCCCGAATAGTCGAAGATTCGATGCATCGATAGGAGAAGCCTGATTCGACTACCAATCTCACAGTCGAATCGTCGCAGATGTGTTATGAAATGGGGATCATTCAATTTTGGCCGTATATGGGTGCACACATTATCCGATTTCACATATAACAGCTTTCTCACAATATATTAATATACTGCATATTATGATAATGCTGCAAATAATATGTGAAGTAGCAGCTTTCAATAAATATTTTTAAAATGCGTTAATAAATCCAACATCCCCTGTCACCGGGCTACACGGAGGTTTCTTCGTTAATAAACCATTGCCTCTTTGTTTCTACATTTAAAAGACAAAGCTGGCAATTATATTATGGCTATACTTTTCTATTCTTTAAATAATTAATTTTATTTTATTTATAAATCACTCTGGGTTATCTGATTTAACTATTTGGCTTGTGTTTTGTTTCTGTGCACTTGAGGCATTTTGCATATTTGTTCTGCACTTTGTTACTTCTGACCTTATTTTATTAAAAAAATTTATCTATTATAAACATAAATTCTGATCTAATTTAAGTCTGTAAATTTTGGATAGCTTTTCGTTGTATCAATGTTGCGCTATTGCGTGCTGGCCATGCTTGCGCATGTAATTTAGCCGAACGGGCTAGCTAGGTGCTCTGCGTCTCATATTTAGGAGTTCATCAAACTAAACATTAAAAAACTGATGTTTTTCGACGGGTATAAGTTTTTAAAATGTATTTATCATACATTTTGGTTATCTTGTCAAAAGTTAAACTACAAAACAGGTAAGCCGTTTTTTTAAATTTCGGTGATGAAACGGAAACTATCTGCACCGAACCTATTTCTGCCTGACACGAATGTCTTTCTTGTGATTTAATATTATGGTTGGTGTTCACTTTTACTATTGAATACATCTATACTGATGCGATCTAACTCTGCCACTGACTGTAGTAAGTGACTGTAGCTTTCAGCCAGGAGAAGATGTCGTCAGGTGGAGTCCAACTTTCACAGGGTGTTTCGACCCTGAACCACAACACCCTCCAGTTGGCGGGTCTGCAGTGGTGGCCAGTCACTGCCCATCTCCTCCTGGCCCCCAGCTCAGCTCCTCCCTCCTACTCCAGAGCCAGCACGATGCTCTTTCTGCTGCCTCACCCAACCTACGGACAGCTGCCTTCCTCTCCCTTCCTGCTATGCCCAGAGCTGTGAGCGTCTTCCACACAGACTGTGCCGGGAAACCCCTACACCCGACCTCAACCGGGAATAGCCAGGTCTGCCACCCTTTGGCCCTGCACTGCTCAACAAGGTCCTGATACTTGGTGGCTTTCCGCTCATAGGCCTCGTCGCACCCGTCTTCCCATGGGACCGTCAGTTCAATCATAATTAACTTCCTTGCCTCTTCAGACCATAAGACCATGTCCGGCCTCAGCGGTGTTTGCACAACCTGGGGGAAGACTAGTCTCCTTCCCAGGTCCACCCTCATCTCCCAGGATTGTGCTGCTTGCAAGAGGCTCTTTTTAGTCTTCTTGGGTGCTGATGGTTTCTCCCCTTCCCTGATGAACTGAATAGATCTTGCCGGCCTTGTACTGGGCTGGCGCTTTTTCTGCCTCTCCCGCTCCAAGATCTCAGCCAGTGCACTAAGAACCTTGTCATGGCGCCACCTGTATCTTCCTTGGCTAAGAGCTGTCTTGCATCCTGCCAGTATGTGCGCCATTGTTCCCCTCCCTCTGCATAACCTACACAATGGGTCCTCCCTCATTCCCCATCTGTGGAGGTTTGTTGGTGATGGAAGAGTGTCGTACACTGAACGGAGCAGAAAAGAAATGCGAAAGGGCTCCAGTCTCCAGATCTCAGGCCACGTGACCTTTCGCTTTGGCAGGTCCCACTTTGTCCAGGCACCTTGCGCTCCAAGCTCGACGGCCCTAGACCTGCGCTTTTCTTCCTCCAGGTATCGGACCTCGGCTTGGATCATGTCCCTCCTCTGCCTTGGGTCTGCTTTTCCCCACTGCTGGAAGTGGGTGGATCCGAGACCTTGCCTCCCTATGCATGGGTTCCCGATGATGTCCTTCAGCTTCAGTGCACTCTCAGCTTGCGCCACTGATGTGTCAGCTGCCCATTTCCGTCCTGATCTCGTAGTGACGCCTGCTCTTCTGACTTTTTCATCAGTGGAGTCTTGGTACATCATCACAACCCGACACTTTGCCACCTTGAACTCTTCAACCACTGATGATAGGGGTAGTTGTACCTGTCCAGACCTGGTGTATAGTCCTACTGACGTGAAGCTTGGTGGGACTCCGAGCCACTTGCGAAGGTGTTTGTTCACTCGCCTCTCGACTCCTTCCACTGCTGTCATGGGTACTTCATAAATTGTCAGTAGCCACATGAGTCGTGGTACCAGACCATGCTGGAAAAGCCAGGCCTTGAACTTTCCTGGTAGTCCTGACCCCTCGATCTTCCTCAACCACGCATCTGCCTGTATCTCTGTCCTGGAAACATTGCATCTGTCGGTCAGGGATGCGTCATACCATTTCCCTAGGCACTTAATTGGGTTTTCCTCAATTGATGGTATCGGCTCCCCCTGTACTCGCAACTGGAACTTGCTGGTCACTTTCCCACTTCTGATCACCATGCTTCTTGATTTCCTTGGCTTGAACTTCATCCGGGCCCATGTTGCCACGTCGTCAAGAACCTTCAGAATCCATCTTGCTTGTACATGGGTTGAAGTTGTTATAGTAAGGTCATCCATAAAGCCTCTTATTGGAGGTTGGCGGGTGCCAGACTCCATTAGTGGCCCTCTGGATTCCTTTCCTGCAGCTGTTATGAGCAGGTTCATTCCCATGACAAACAGGATGGGGGAGATGGTGCAGCCTGTCACAATTCCCTTTTCAAGGTCCTGCCACTGGGTTGTGAAGTGGGCAGTTTTGAACCTTAGTTTGAATCCTCCGAAGTAGCTGGTAATCATACCCCTAGTGTGGTGGGGGATATGGTAATGTTCCATAGCTGCGTTAATGAGGCCATGTGGGATTGAACCGTATGCGTTAGCCAAGTCGAGCCAGACAACCGTTAGGTTTCCTTTGCTCTCCTTGGCCTCCCGAATCAGCTGGTTGAGGATACCTGTATGTTCCAAGCACCCGGAGAAACCTGGAATACCGCCCTTCTGGACTGAAGTGTCGACATATTTGTTCTTCACCATGTAAGTAGTCATCCTTTTTGCCAGGACAGAAAAGAATACCTTGCACTCGACACTTAGGAGAGAGATGGTTCGGAATTGGGAGATGTTGGAGGAGTCCATTTCCTTAGGTACAAAGCACCCCTCTGCTCTTTTCCAGGATGCTGGAATGATACCTTTTGTCCATATCCTTCGCAACAGTTTCCATAACCTGCGGAGGAGCATCGGACATCTTTTGTATACCTTATAAGGTATACCACTTGGTCCCGGGGCAGATGCTGAACGGGCTTTCTGTACAATGTCTTGGACTTCTCTCCATGTTGGTTCACTGGTATCAAGCTCTTCCTCAGGAGTTTCAGCAGTTCTGCTGATCTTGGGGTGTGCACCGCAGGCTTGGTTCCTGAGGTCGTCATTGTGGCTCTCCTTAAGGAACTCCTCTACAACTTCCTTAGGGCTGGTCAATCTTCCAGATCTGGCTTCCCCCAGCAGGGTTTTAGTAAACCTGTATGGGTCCTTAATGAACTGAGCCCGCTTGGCCTCCTTCTCCTTTCTCAGTTTCAGAGACCTTTCTGCCCTTCTTAGTCTGCACAGTTGCCCTCGAAGTCCACTGGTTAGATCTTTTATACCCTTCCTTTCTTCAGCACTTGCTGTTCTGAACTGCTTGTTGAGGGTCTTGATCTCCTTCCTCAATTGCAAGATCTCTCTTGCCCTCCTGTTTGGCTGGATTACCTGAGCTTCGCTGCTGCCTTTTCTCTCTTCTGTGCCAAAGCGCTCCCTGGCTATGGTGAGGATGATTGTTGTCATGCTGTTGATTTTCTTCTCTGCTGTTCCTGCTAATGTGGCCTCTAAAATTCGGTCCAGGTCCCCGTCTAGTTGGTTCCATGCAGCGTTGTTGTTTGCTTGGGGCCATCTCACTTTCTCTGTCATAGGTTGGGTGCCTGAGGTAGTGTTAGGAGAGTCCCTCCTGTGGCTTTGGGATGGAGCAGGTGCTAAGAGGTCTCCTGTACTGTGGGGTGCTTCCTGACTGGAGTCCTCCTGCGTCTCACTTAGTGTCTCCACTATGCGCTGCGTCTGCTTCTTCCCTCCTCCACATTGGGTCTTAGATTGGTGTATTTTTAGTCCCCTTGCACTCTTGCAAAGCTTTCCGCAGTGGCACTTTACTTCTAACACTTCCCCTGTAAGTGTGGTTTGGGTGAGCCGTCTCGTTGTCCGTGTGATTTCCGTAGCCATAACCATTGTGTCCGTCCCGTTGAGTCTCTCATCCTCCCCCCCTCTCGGAAGACTCTGGGGGTATTGCTCATTGTTCCGTTTTGTAGCTTTGGTTGGTGCCCTCTTGCGAGTGCTGTGATTGAGGTTGCTAGCCTCGCACACCCACGCCAGTCTTTCCTGGAGGTCAACTGTCTTTCCAGTGTCACCAATCTTCCTTGGTTGCCATCCAGCCTTTCCTGGAAGTCACTGGTGTCCCAGAGAAAATACTATTGAATACATCTATACTGATGCGATCTAACTCTGCCACTGACTGTAGTAAGTGACTGTAGCTTTCAGCCAGGAGAAGATGTCGTCAGGTGGAGTCCAACTTTCACAGGGTGTTTCGACCCTGAACCACAACACCCTCCAGTTGGCGGGTCTGCAGTGGTGGCCAGTCACTGCCCATCTCCTCCTGGCCCCCAGCTCAGCTCCTCCCTCCTACTCCAGAGCCAGCACGATGCTCTTTCTGCTGCCTCACCCAACCTACGGACAGCTGCCTTCCTCTCCCTTCCTGCTATGCCCAGAGCTGTGAGCGTCTTCCACACAGACTGTGCCGGGAAACCCCTACACCCGACCTCAACCGGGAATAGCCAGGTCTGCCACCCTTTGGCCCTGCACTGCTCAACAAGGTCCTGATACTTGGTGGCTTTCCGCTCATAGGCCTCGTCGCACCCGTCTTCCCATGGGACCGTCAGTTCAATCATAATTAACTTCCTTGCCTCTTCAGACCATAAGACCATGTCCGGCCTCAGCGGTGTTTGCACAACCTGGGGGAAGACTAGTCTCCTTCCCAGGTCCACCCTCATCTCCCAGGATTGTGCTGCTTGCAAGAGGCTCTTTTTAGTCTTCTTGGGTGCTGATGGTTTCTCCCCTTCCCTGATGAACTGAATAGATCTTGCCGGCCTTGTACTGGGCTGGCGCTTTTTCTGCCTCTCCCGCTCCAAGATCTCAGCCAGTGCACTAAGAACCTTGTCATGGCGCCACCTGTATCTTCCTTGGCTAAGAGCTGTCTTGCATCCTGCCAGTATGTGCGCCATTGTTCCCCTCCCTCTGCATAACCTACACAATGGGTCCTCCCTCATTCCCCATCTGTGGAGGTTTGTTGGTGATGGAAGAGTGTCGTACACTGAACGGAGCAGAAAAGAAATGCGAAAGGGCTCCAGTCTCCAGATCTCAGGCCACGTGACCTTTCGCTTTGGCAGGTCCCACTTTGTCCAGGCACCTTGCGCTCCAAGCTCGACGGCCCTAGACCTGCGCTTTTCTTCCTCCAGGTATCGGACCTCGGCTTGGATCATGTCCCTCCTCTGCCTTGGGTCTGCTTTTCCCCACTGCTGGAAGTGGGTGGATCCGAGACCTTGCCTCCCTATGCATGGGTTCCCGATGATGTCCTTCAGCTTCAGTGCACTCTCAGCTTGCGCCACTGATGTGTCAGCTGCCCATTTCCGTCCTGATCTCGTAGTGACGCCTGCTCTTCTGACTTTTTCATCAGTGGAGTCTTGGTACATCATCACAACCCGACACTTTGCCACCTTGAACTCTTCAACCACTGATGATAGGGGTAGTTGTACCTGTCCAGACCTGGTGTATAGTCCTACTGACGTGAAGCTTGGTGGGACTCCGAGCCACTTGCGAAGGTGTTTGTTCACTCGCCTCTCGACTCCTTCCACTGCTGTCATGGGTACTTCATAAATTGTCAGTAGCCACATGAGTCGTGGTACCAGACCATGCTGGAAAAGCCAGGCCTTGAACTTTCCTGGTAGTCCTGACCCCTCGATCTTCCTCAACCACGCATCTGCCTGTATCTCTGTCCTGGAAACATTGCATCTGTCGGTCAGGGATGCGTCATACCATTTCCCTAGGCACTTAATTGGGTTTTCCTCAATTGATGGTATCGGCTCCCCCTGTACTCGCAACTGGAACTTGCTGGTCACTTTCCCACTTCTGATCACCATGCTTCTTGATTTCCTTGGCTTGAACTTCATCCGGGCCCATGTTGCCACGTCGTCAAGAACCTTCAGAATCCATCTTGCTTGTACATGGGTTGAAGTTGTTATAGTAAGGTCATCCATAAAGCCTCTTATTGGAGGTTGGCGGGTGCCAGACTCCATTAGTGGCCCTCTGGATTCCTTTCCTGCAGCTGTTATGAGCAGGTTCATTCCCATGACAAACAGGATGGGGGAGATGGTGCAGCCTGTCACAATTCCCTTTTCAAGGTCCTGCCACTGGGTTGTGAAGTGGGCAGTTTTGAACCTTAGTTTGAATCCTCCGAAGTAGCTGGTAATCATACCCCTAGTGTGGTGGGGGATATGGTAATGTTCCATAGCTGCGTTAATGAGGCCATGTGGGATTGAACCGTATGCGTTAGCCAAGTCGAGCCAGACAACCGTTAGGTTTCCTTTGCTCTCCTTGGCCTCCCGAATCAGATATTTAAATGATATCAAAGAGATTCCTGAAATAAATAATAGCATCCGGTCTTTCTGTATCTAAAGTGAATACAGAGATGATCAAAGTCAGAGCAAGCAAGCAGGTATTTCTGTGCTAAATAATAACGCATAGTGTCTATAAAATCATTAATTTCAGTGTTTTTCATGTTATAAATTAACGTTTGATGAATTGAAAATAAAGATTAGTTTTTATCATTTACAGTCACAATCACAAATTATTTGTCATTTCTCATTTGTCAGGTTTTTTTTGGTCATGACTGCTTTGATGCGCTATATCTCCAAATTAAATAAAAACACAGAATTAGCCGAGGTTTCCAAGGCAGAATCACCTTTGTTTTTTTTTTAAGGTTTAGTTATCAAAATGTATTTTTGTGTGATGTTCTGTAGATTGTGGCTTTAAAATGTTATGAGGAATAAATAAACAAATGTTGCCTTATATATTTTACCTTAAAAAAATAAATATATAAATGCATCGTCAGTTTTGTCTTCGTTCATCACTTGAAAGACAGTTTTGGTCACTTTATCAGAAAGTTGTTTATGTGTGCTGCTTGTGAAAGAAAATAAAAGTTACCAATTTGTACCTGGTCTGGCCCCCTCCCAACCCATGCAGACAAACATAGATATGATTCGACTATCGGTCGACTATGGAAAGATTCGACAATTCTGATTCGAATATGTAAATCCTTAGTCGAGGACACCCCTAATGTGCGGTGACATTGTTTAATGTTGCGATGACGATGTGAGTTGCGATAAATATTTTATTTTTTCATGTTTTAGGGGCCATTCACATGTCGCGCCTAAAACGCGCGGAAAACGCTAGACACGTAGGTTATTGTCACATGATATGCACCCTGCGTTTGTGTCATTCTGAAAAGTTAAAATGTTTTTGAAAAGCCTGGAAAAACGAGCGCGTCGCACAGCGATGACAATGAAAATTCGATGTATCGTTCAGCCCTAGTCTGAAGCGGGAGGAATTATGATAAAGTTGGTCTTTACTACATCACCGATCCTAGGAAGTAAACTGTTGCCTACAATCTGTGTGTTTGTTTTATTCCAAGTAAAAAGACCTTACCTTTTGCACATTGTTAACATGTACTAATACACACCAAAGGAAATGTAATATCGTGAATCGGATAATTTGTGCTCTTTCAGAACTACACTTGAAAAGTGTGCCCTGCAATTCTGGTTTGTTTGTTTTTAAGGTTTTAATATAATGCTGTTCTTTCTGTTATTCCTATTTAGTACAGCATACTAGTTTCACTGTAATGCGCAACTAAGCTGAATTGTTAAATAATTGTATGTAATTAACTCTTTCCATGCCATTGACGAGTTATCTCGTCAATTAAGAAAAAACATTTGCATAAAAAAGTGTTCTTGATGAATTTTTATGTTAATCTGCAATACGGCGATTATCCACTAGATTACCCGATTTATAAAAAAATTAAGCCAAAACGTTATTTCCTAATTTTAAACTTTGTTTATGTTTTGATAATCATTCTGAATCTGAAAATTCATTCAAAAAAATGCAATTATTTCAGCTTTTTGCAAAAAATTTGTATTTTTAAAGAAACAACCAAAACATATTTAAGAGTTTATAAGCAAAGAAAAAAATTACATAGGATAAAATGTTTTTTTCCACATTTTGTTTGTTTGTTTATTGTTTGTTTGAAAGCAGAGGGTCTGTTCTTTCATTTAATATATTTGTATGTTTATATATTTGTAGAAGAACATTTTCCTGAAAGGCATTTTGTGAAAATCACAAAAAATGTTGGTGGGCAACTTTTAAAAAAAATGGCTGGCGGGGAATGAGTTAAGTCAAAATATGAGAAACGTATATTTACTTTGTTTATGTTGCAAGTAGGGATGCTTAATGTATTATTATTATTAATGTATTAAAATTATACATAAATGTGTTCATATTTATATATATATATATATATATATACATATTTATTATACACAGTTTACACACATATGTGATGTTAACAAAAACTTTTATTCTGCTAACGATTAATCGTGATTAATTGTTTAGCATCCCTAGTTGCAAACATGAAATACAATAAATAAGGAACAGCTTTTTCATGCAGCATTTTTTCCAGAGCTATTTAGTTGTCGAGCACATACACTGGATTCACAGTACTGCAACAAGAGGCACTGTAACCTGTCAGCTTATGTGATCAGTTTTCTCTTTCAGTTATTGGGGTCCAACAGTTAGCTACCTAAATAATTTTATTTTAACGTAATTCTTTCAGCCCCTTTGGTACTAAGGTTTGTTAGTGCCACAGTAACAAAAGAACATTGCATACTTGTGTGAAGAGAGGTTCTGGTCACTGTGGCCTTAAGGGGTGGGTTTTCTAATCTGCCTAAACCTTAACAAATTTTGTTGCATATTGCATGTTCTCATTGCACTTGGTAAAAAGCACTGTTTATTTAAAAGCTTAATTGTGTATATAAATTCAATTTTCAAAATGACTGAAAGTTATTATCTTTAATTGACTCTTTTAGAAGCAGTGCTAGTTCAGACTGAGCCATTGTTTGTGTGAATGCTCTTTTTATATTTGTTTATGTGTCTATGTTAAGTGAAAGGGAGAAGAAAGCGTTCAGTTAGACCCATCTGTGCCGTAGAATGGGTCTGTCTTATTTTTTCTTTGGAATTTGTGAGCGGCTTGATGCATTTGACATATGTGTGACAGCCCAGTGCTCCTCAAGCCTAGTTTCGAAACCGCGCTGTCCGGACCAGCTGTGTGTGCGAGTGTGCACGCGCACGGGATTGTGTTTGCACATCAGAGCAGCCAAGCATCGCCACCGGCTAAAAAATACACACAAACACACACATAAACTGCCCGTTTTTATACCCATTGCTTCTGTCATGAGATAAATTTTGACACCAACAATGAGCGAGTGTCAAGTTGTCAGTTTATCTCTCTCTCTCTTTTTCTTTCACGCATACACTTTGTCCCACTCTCTCACTCGTCCTTTCCCTCTCCATCTCTCTCAGGCCTTTAAGTCAAGACTGTCCATGAATAGTGGATGTTATTTTGTTTTGTAGATGTCAGGTTGACAGTTTGCTCTGTTTTTTGTTTTCATTTAGAAGAAACAATTGGGTCCATACCTGGTTGCACCAAATGCACTAGAGCAGAACAGAACTTTCAGACCAAGTTACACCTTTGATCAAATTAGAATAGTGTTCCTATTATTTTTTGTTTGCATTGAGCAGTCATTTCTCTAAGCGCAAACTCTAATAATGAGAAACATACACTTTAGACCTTATTTTGATGATTATTAATATTCTTTAATAATTCTCACCGCTTTCCTTGCTCAATATTACTTTCTGGATTTAACGTAGGGTCAGGCAACTTTTCGCCTTGAGTTGAATATTTTTAACTTGCATGGAAGATGCGTTTCAGGCAAATAGCTCATGTTTGTGGCTATACCAATTTGCGTATATACGCGTCTTTGCATTGTATTTAATCTACTGCACATATTGTTGAACGTTTGGTGTTTACGCCCCATTATAGGAGAATTTATGACACCCATAACAACATTAAGACATTTTTTACATTTTATTTTATTTGCATTTTAAGCTATTTTAAAAAAGAATGTGCAGTTCCCCCTTAAACACATTAATACAGAATGTATTTATGGATTTTTAAGTAATGTATCCTGTCAGAAAACCTCTCCCATATGTCTAGAAGCTTGAAACTGCTTTGCCTGGTTTCATTATCAATTCTGTACTCCAAACTGATGCTGAATCCAAAAGCATTAGAAAGTCAAGCATGTGGAGCAAGGGCGTCCATTATGGCAAAACCTTGGAGTAACTTTAACTGTTATACAGGCCTATTTTCACTCATGAGCACATACACAGATCCTTACACGTGCACTCATGTCCTTTCTTAAATCAGGACATAACCTTTTTAATGCCTTTACTTTAATATTATTAACAGGACATTTTATTTAACTCTAAAAGTCAAGACGCATTTGGACAAAGTCTATTCACTCTGCACACTCGCAAAGAACCTTCCCATGTGAAAACTCTGCCATTATTAACATGTCTGAAATGTGAAACTCCGTCTTCGTAAATGTCAGGGAATATGGGGGATATATACGGCCCTCCTTTCTCTTTTGCTTAAGTGAACAGCACAACCATTCTCCTGTGCTGCTGAATAACGTTCTCGACCACGGGGGCCAGATGAGGGTCACTGACGTAACGCCCCCACGTCCCACCTGAACGGGGCACGGGAAAGCCTTTTCTCTTGCACCTGCAGTAAAGAAATAGAGGACGTATGCGTCGGGAGGAACAAGAGCGGGTGTACTTGTGAAATTTATTTGGGTATCAGAGTTTTACACCGGTTGCTGTAGGATTTACAGGTCAGGATGGAATGCAGCCCAATGAAAAGTCCTTTGATGGGCAGAGCAGGTTGAGTTTTAACAGAGGAGCAAAGCATAGAAGGCTGTAGTTTATGGGGTTTTGAGAAGACCCTCTGCTGGCTGCTATAGAGCTATAAAAACCTGAGATGCTCATGAACAGGAGCACTATGGGATGGCAGCAAAGGCTTCGGGGAAATTTGTTCTGAATAAGGAGAGACACCTGAACTTTTCTGCAATGTCCCTCTTTACATGTGGAGCTCTATTGTTTAGATGTGTCATTGTGTGACTTTATATTTTTCATAATTTTTTTTGTATGTTTCTAAATTCAGTTTTTTAAATACACTGAATTTGCATCTAGTGCCCACAGATAAGAGTAGGAGTTAGATGCATTAAAAACAGGCAGTGTATTGTAGACTGTGCCCACATGATCTCTCAGTGCTTTGAAGTGATATGGTGTGAGAAAATGATGAATTTAACCCCTGATTTTTGTGAAGCTGAGTTACTATATTGCATAATGGTTACATTTCTAAAAAGTGTATTTGTACTTTGTATAACAGTCATTTTAAGTATTAAATGACCTTACACACATGTCACAATGTCTACTTGGTTATTATTAAAGGGATAGTTTGGCCAAAAATGATATTAAACCCATGATTTACTCACCCACAAGCTGTCCGAGTAGCATATGTCCATCGTTTTTCAGACAAACACATTTTCGGATATTTTAGAAAATGTTTTAAATCTTTCAGTTGATTAAATGTAATGTTACGGGGTCCACGACCTTCAAGTCCAAAAAAAGTGCGTCCATCCTTCACAAATTAAATCCAAACGGCTCCAGGTGAAAAACAAAGGTCTTCTGAGGGTAATCCACGTGGTGTTGTTGTAGAAATATCCATATTTAAAACTTTATTAACATAAATAACTACCTTCCGGTAGCGCCGCCATCTTACGCCTGTTTCACACCGCATGCGTGAGCAACGCGTATGCGTAGCGTGAGCATCGCGTGAGGAGAGCGTTTGCTGCGCATGGCCATTGTGCTTTCACACCGGCTGCGTTTGCAGCGCATACTGTGCAGTTTAAATAACAGTATAAAAATCTCAAGTTCACATTACTTTATTTTACATGCATTTATGAGCAAAACCTCTTTAAGACGCTTTTTGAAGGTCAGTGTAATTTATATAACTGTGATTTGTTTAATCCACATTGTTTTCATGCTGTTCTGGTCCATGTAATGACAGATATAGATACAAAACACAATTATAGACATAAAAAGCCCAAGGCACATTATAAAATCTGTTTCACTGAAGTTTTATGATAAAATAAAGAATTCACTCAGTGATTGACAGCATATAGCAGTCGATCGTGTTTCCCTTCAACAGTTTAAGCATAAGATTTAAATTTATAGATTAATCTATTTCTCTGAAGATTATTAAGATAGATGAGGACTCATTTGCTGGGCAGAAAGTGAATGAACGCAGTCTTCTGGCAACAGTGTGTTAATATTTCATTGCTTTCTTTTAAATTGCTCAAAGTCATGACTGTTTCAAACACACTTAGCTTCACATTCGTGATTTTATTGTAAAATTACCCTTTTTCGCGTCAATCCACGACCATTTAAACTATAAACAATGCCCTGTCACTTTAATTGAGCGTGAGCAGCGCAGCAAAAATAGAGCCGACGCCGAAACGATAGCAGCACTGCTGCTTCAGCAACGCTCCTGCCACACAGGCACGCGCTGCTCACGCGTGCGGTGTACATGCTTTAACTTGTTAACATGGGCGCCGAAAAAAACACGCGCTGCTTACGCGCTGCTCACGCATGCGGTGTGAAACCGGCGTTAGACTCCTCTGTATTCAGGAGAGAGTATTAGCGTAGTGTACGCATTTTTCTTAGTGACGAATGACAAATTCGGAGGGCGGGGGCACAGAGCAGCAGCAGAGCAGCCTCCGTAGGCTGCGTAGGCTCTCATCCTGATGCGGACGCGACTAAGATACCGGCACTACCGGAAGGTATTTATTTACGTTAATAAAGTTTTAAATATGGATATTTCTACAACGACACCACGTGGATTACCCTCAGAAGACCTTTGTTTATCATCCTGGAGCCGTTTGGATTTAATTTGTGAAGGATGGACGCACTTTTTTTGGACTTGAAGGTCGTGGACCCCGTAACATTACATTTAATCAACTGAAAGATCTAAAACATTTTGGGTTTAATATCATTTTTGGCCGAACTATCCCTTTAAGTATGAATTTTATTTATTTTTGGCACTTCAAACCATGAAGAATATGAGTTTTTTAACAGATTACAAGACTTTGAGTGTGAATATGGTGTAAAGTTTATGGTTTCTCTACAGAGGCGAAGGCTTCTACAGGAACTTGGAGAACAGAAGATTCCCTACCTTTCCCCTACAGACCCTGGGTTTCAGGAACTGGTAAGCAATCCCTATAGACGGTTTTATCGGACGCACATGCTGTGATGCGGTTACGCGTCTGGTCAGAACTTTACTTCAGGTTTCTGTTTGTTTAATGGTCTGACTAGTTGCTAAACTGAACTCTTGAACAAATACCTCGTCGAAAATTAAAAGGTTTTGGTTTCCTAGGTAATCTACGTGTTGTTTATTTTGCTTGTTATATATATAAACTACTTTAAAATTACTTTGTTGTTATTTATTTTTAGCGGAGTTTAGTTTACCTATAGTTACTTGTTTTCTACGAAAGCCGCTTGTTTATGTTGTTACGGTTTCATCAGACGCACGCAAGTTGCTGTGCCCTTATGAAAATTAACCATGGTTTAACTACAGTTAGCACCAAAAAACCTTAGTTAAACCATGGATAGTCTAGTAAAACCATGGTTTTGCTGATAGTAATCAATACATCAAAACCCATGGTTACTACACTTTTACCACTGTAAAACCATGATTAATTTTTGTAAGGGTGGTTAGTTAACTTTGAACAAATTAAAAGTTTGATTCCAAAACACAATAAATCTATTTTGATTAATTTCGGTAAAAACGTGTTTTTTATACCAAGAAAGTGACAAGATGAAAACCACTATTTTCTGTTACAAACTTTCACATACAAATTTTAGGTTATAATAACATAAAAAATTCAAACCCATAATTAGATTTTCAAAGATTTATTATAAAAACTGATTATTTTTTCCGAAAAATGCAATAAATACATGACAATTTAAAAAACATATTTCCAATATATCTATTGAAACAATAGATAAAGGTGGATTTATCTTTGCCATGTTATATTAATTTAGTTGACTAGTGGTATACACTGATTAAAAAAATAAACATTAATGGCATAAATCAAAACACTTACCTTGTCAGAACACTGTCATTGCTGCTGTCATCCTATGGACGTCATCGCTGAACTTTTTTGACAGCGATCAGCTGTAAAATGTTTTGGTCCTGCTCGATTTTCGCATAAAGTAATGGATAGTTTTTATAAGATCCACTGAGTTTAATGTGTTAGCATGACAGAAGCTTGATGCTGTCGGGTGAGAACCATAGATATGTACACTTATGTCACCTTGGCTACGGCAGTTCATTGGACCGAATGCGTCAAAAAGAGCTGCCATCTTGAAACAGGGGATCCCCGCATCAGCGTCATTGGTGTAACGGAAATAAAATCACATAAATCGTCATGAATACGATTTTCTTGGTTTTCTTTTGGTCCGTTTCAACATTCAGACATGTATTTAGCAGAAAAAATATATTTTTTTGATATTATGAAAATCTACATTTTCTAACTATAATGCATAGTGCTAGTAGGCCTAACATCCATACGCAGCACAAAAGTCCGGCATCGTCCATGAATTTGAAGTACAGGCGGAGATAGCAGCTTTACCTAGCTACTTCCTATAACAAGACCCCTGTTCCAAGATGGCGGCGGTTTTGATGCATGCTTAGAACCTCAAAGTGACATGTAGCGTATATATCTATGGGGTGAGAACAAGCAACAGCCGGCATTTTTCCTTCGCCCGAGTGCCTCTCGTGTAAATTATTAGATTTTGATGGTTTACGTTTCTTCCCCGCCACAGAAAACCACCACAGGTTTATCAATGCCATTAAAAGTATCATATTGTTTTTGGATCACAAAGTACAAAGTGGATGAGGAAAACTACGATTCCATGTGTATTCCTTTACGCCCTTATTTGTTTACAGTGCGTGGAATGGTGCACTGTGATTTGTTGAGGGGCTTTATTGCATTCTGCAGAGAAAGAGGACTGGCGTTTGTCGCTTAATTGAAAAAAAAAAACAGATAAAAGATGCAGTGCCGGTCCTAGATGCTGGGGGGCCCTAAGCAAAGCTTTGTGAGGGGCCCTCTGTCAGTGCATTCAGACCCTTATAGCATAGCACACATACATCTCGGAGACGTCTATTTGATGTCTGCGTTTACATCTGCAAGATGTCTTATTTAAATTGTTTTCTCATCTGCAATACGTCTGTGAGACGTCTCCTAAAAGATGTCATATAGACATATTGAAGATGTCTGCAAGACGTTTTTGATTTAGAATGTATGTAAAGCAGCTCTTTTCCTTTATAAGATGTTTTTACACACCAGATGTATTCCAGATCTCCAGATCTTTACCAGACATCTCACAGACGTACCTGTGCTATCTGGGTAAAACCCAGTCAATGTTGCTGTTAGTTAGTTGTTAACTAACCACATAGTGTATTATCTTATAGCTGTATAATATTCCCATATGCACATTACTTTGAAACCCTGACTGATAAACTTGCTGATTATAACATGAAATCTGTATTTGCTGATAAGTTGTTTTGATTTAAAATGTGTTGTGAGAAGCACTAAAAAATTTACCTGATCTAAATGAATGTAATGAATCAAATTAAATTACATATAAATACATACTGTTAATACACAGGGGTTAAATTGGGATTTGTTATGTGGGGGGGGGGGGGCTCTGTGGGGAGGGGTACTTCGAGGGGTAACATGTTTAATACTGATGACAGCAAAGCCACTGGTGTGTTTCAATGACATTGTGGACCTCTGATAGGATTTGATAAGTTTCAGCTTTAAAAGAGCATTTCACCCGTAGAAACATTAATCTTTATTGAAAGTGTTATATTTGTAGTCGAAATGTAACATACATTTAGAATTTGGTGCCTATTTTACAGAGAAAAGGGGTGTTTGTAGTCTCATTCCCTCAACAAAGACATTGCACTTCCTTCTTTCAATGATGCAAAATGATGATTTTTACATCATTGAAAGAAGGATGTGCAACACTGAAATCTGTATTTCTCCAGTCTCAGCGGCAACTGAGGAAATGATGCATGACCATTCAAAAACATGACTGGAGTTCTAACTATACAAAGCTTAATGCAAATGGGTGAAGTGTCCCTTTAAAGCTGTCACAGAGGTTGACCCCAAATATTTTAAAAATAGTGTCTGATTTTAAATATTGCAAATCTATGAGTTTGACACCCTATATCCATTTGTTGCACATGTCATTATGCACAACTGATCAAACTTTAAAGGAAGTTAAAAGAATCAATCTCCTTGAATAATTCTAGGCATAAGATGCCCAAAAAGACTCAATTAACAAGATAAGGTACAACACACAGTACTGTATCAGCAACATGTCTTAGAAATTAGCCATAGAGATTCCCTATGCTGGTCAGCAGCTACAATCATAGTTAGGTTTGATTTGTGTAATCAAAATACATTATTTTATTATCTATACAATGAGTTATATCCAGTGTTATCCAGTTAACATACTGTAATTAAACGAGTGACATATACTTTAATCCTTTACAAATTTCAAGTCTTCTATTAAGTTTTCTCGACGTGGGCACCATTCTTACCTCTCTCTCTCTCTCTCTCTCTCTCTCTCTCTCTCTCTCTCTCTCTCTCTCTCTCTCTCTCTCTCTCTCTCTCTCTCTCTCTCTCTCTCTCTCTCTCTCTCGTCAAATTATCCTGCACGAGAGCGCGTTCTTGAAGTTCAAAGGAAAAAGCGCGTGTTTTCGCGGCAATTGCGTCACCCAATTCGCGTCATTTGAATCGCCCCATGCTAGGACGCGTGTCTTTACATTGACTTAATCTGCTCGCGCAAATCCTTTATCTTGTTCCCTTGCTTCACGTTTTTTTCCCTTTATTCTGCTCCAGACGGATAGCTTTGTCTTAAATCAATGGTGGGCATATAATATGCGCATCGTTACCAAATCACTCTTCTGCGTCATGCACGCGGCCGTTTCTAAATTTGAAGGCTGCAACCTCCGGATCATGTCGCATATGCGCGCTGCATACGTCATCAAGCCTGATTTATTTAAGTTAAATAAGCATTTCATTTGCAAGTCATAAGCATAATATAACAATTAACCATTAACTAAGAATAATAGTCAACATTATAATTGTTAATATTCTAAAATACGTTTTTATGACGCATATGCAGCCTACAAATGTGACCTCTGAAGGCTGCAGCCTTCGGATTGAGAAACTGCCTGCATGTTGTCCGAGTACATATCAGTGATTTAAGAAATCATTAAGTATTTTTAAAAACCCGCACAAATTCGGAAGTTTGCAAATTATTTAAATTATAGCGTCTTGTTTTCATTAAACATAATAATAATTTTTCTTTGATATAATGGTTTTAAATAATTCTGAGATCAAGGGGGCCCTCTAGTGGTGCGGGGCCCTATGCAAATTGCGTACTTTGCGTATAGGAAAGACCGGCACTGAAAAGATGACAGAATAACACAGCGGAAATCCGATTTTGCATAAAATGAAGAATTAACTTTTTTATACTTACCAGATACAATACTGATTTTGGCGGTAAATCATTTTATTGTCGAAAATACACATTTTTGGTTTTCTAAAGACGAGGTAAGATGGCAAGCGTAGATTACCGCTATGAGGAGAGGTTTGACAGTCAGGCAAGAATTCAAGGATCTGTAACTAACATTGTATTAATTAATTTTACACGTTAGCTCAGTGTAGTAGTAGATACACATTAGATATGATATCAGAATGAAGGTAATTTACTTTGCTTGTTATCAGAAATAAACTACTCTAAAATGACTCTGTTGTTAATGTTTCTATGCGGAAGTCTACCCAAAGTAAAGTTTGGTCTACAAAAGCTGCTTGTCTATGGTGTTGCTGCTGAAACCGTTTACCAAAACATGTCTTTTGAACCCCTAATGTCTTTCTTTGTTTTTCAGTATTCAAACGCATATTTTTTTTTAAGAAAGAGTATTTTGGGGGTTTCTGGGTTTCACAAATTCTTCAAGCATCTGAGGAACCAAATGTGTTAAATCAGGGGTCTTCAACCTTTTTGTGAGAAAGAGCAAACTTTTTGATATAGTCTCCTCAAAACTTTTTTGTTTTACTTGTTACTTACTTTGTTACTTGTAAAATGTTACAAGCATAAGCCTATACATAAAAAGCATTAGCATAAGCTAATACATAAAAAATAAAAAAAAAAAAAAATATTACAATTGAGACTATTAATTGAATGTGCTTTGGCCGGCACCTCATAGACTCTGTGAGGGCAACCTGGTTAAATAAACAACTCCACTCTTCTTGTGTCATAAATTTTGGGGTGTCCTGAAGAGATTTACTACTTTACTTTCTTATTGTGGATATTGCTGTTTTTCCAGTTCCAGTATACAAATTACTTAAAACTTATTTTATTCACCCAATCCCTTTTGTATGCCTTCAGAACACTTAAAATATACGGCACGTGTCGAATGGAGTTACGTAACATTTTTTGGTCATTTTAAAGGTGGATGAGGCAGTCATCATCCATTTCCATAGTAACCATAAAACCCAAAACACCAATTTTTTTAAAATCTTCATTTGGCTTCTAAAGAACAAAGAAAGACATTGAAATGACATGGGTGAGTACATAATGACAAAACTGTTTTTTTGAACTATCCCTTTGATGTTTACTTAGTTACATATGATTGTGTTTGTAATCTGACAGTGGGACTCCAGTTATGCGGGACTGGCGTTGCGGCAGGCCGGTTGCCTGCCAGATGGTCTCCACGAGAAGGTGCAGTCTGCTCTGTTAACTCTTCATCGCAGTGGCTGCCTCCTCAGAGATCTAGTTCGTGTCCGAGACCGCGATGTCTTCACGGCTGTTTCGCGCGCCCTCGTGGGTCAGGCGGGCTACACGTACCGTTATCTAGATACGCGTCTCTTCACCATCCCCTGGCACTGTGAGGGAGAAGGCGGCCAGCGGGATGAGAAAGAAAAACCGTGCTGTGAGACTGATCTGAGGGACGCTTGCAAAGCATTGTGGGAACTAAATCAGTTCTTTTGCACGGACGTGCAGCAGCAGACAAACACAAGAGGCGTTAAACGTTCCCACAGTGATACCGAAAACAGCGACGACACACCAGGGGAGGGACCATGTGAGGATAGTGTCAAGGACAGGCTCAAAGAGGAGTCACAGCAGAAACAGGAGAGGCTAAAGGAGGCACAGGAGGAAGAGGATGACAGTGGTCAGGGCTGCTCTCATTCTTCACCTCCTTCCTCCACCCCGCCACCTTCTCTGGCCAGCCTGTACCAGTTTAACGTTACTCTTATCAACTACATGGACCCCAATGCCATGTCCCAACTGAAGGAGGAGCCGTATTACGGCATGGGAAAGATGGCGGTCGGTTGGCATCATGATGAGAACTTGGTGCCTCTTTCACCAGTCGCTGTTTACAGCTATAGCTGCCCTGCAGAGCCAAAGATTGAAGGTGAGGCATCAACAAGTCTTGGGTTTCCAATAGAGTGCCGCAGGGATGAGGTATTTTTTAAGGTATTATAGGCCAACCCAAGAAGTTAGCGGGACACTGGTTCACTCATTAAAAAGCCCATTAATTTAATACACTGCAAAAATTACTTTCTTACTTAGTATTTATGTCTTGTTTTCAGTAAAAACATCTTAAAATATTATGTATTTTCTTGATGAGCAAAATGACCTAGGAAATAAGTCTAGTTTTTAGACAAAAAATATCAAATGTAAGCGAATTTGTGCTTAAAACAAACAAACAAAAAATCTGCCAATGGAATAAGAAATTTCTTCTTGAATTAAGTGTTTATGAAAAAACACTTTAAGTTAAAATTTTTGTCTAAAACTAGACTAGGTCATTTTGTTTATAAAGAAAATACATCTTAATTTAAGAATTTTTAGATATTTCTACTGAAAACAAGACAAAAATACATACAAAAAGTATGAAAGTCTTTTTTTTTGCAGTGTATGGACTTTTGGATTATCGCAAAAAATCAGCTCTTTGTTTAGCAAAAGTTTATGACATTTACACGTTTGTCCAACAAGGTGATCTTCACAGATGAACACAACTTTTATGAATTTCGAAGTCTAAATGCGTTTACTAGAAATAAAACAAAAACAAATTTAGACTTTAAAGTTCATCAAAGTTGCGTTCGGATCACCTTGTTGGACAAATGTATAAAAACTTTTGTTAAATGCGGAGATTATTTTTTGCAATAATCCAAAAGTCTAAAGAAAAAATATATGGGCTTGCCTTGTAGCGAGGGAACAAGTGTCCTGATAACTTCCGGGTTTGGCCTTCAAAAATACGTCATCCCTGAGGGCACTCTATTAAGTTTATCTTGTAAGGGAGTTGGTGATTTTTAAAGAGATCGTTCTCCTAAAAATGACATTTACTCACCTTCATGTTGTTCTAAACCTGTATGAGTTTCTTTATTCTGTTAATCATAAAAGATGATATTTTGATAGTTAATAGTAACCACACAGTTGGCGATACCCATTTACTTTAAAAATTGAAAAAACAAATACTATGGGAGTCAATGGGTAATCTCAAATGTGTGCTGTACATCATTTATCAAAATATCTTCTTTTGTTTTCAATAGAATAATAAATGCTAAAATAAATAACAAAAGTCAATAATGATATATTTTTAATTTTGCGGTGAATTATCCCTTTAACCTCCTAAGACCTGATGTGGACATCACATTTTGCTGTTGTTTAATACTTAATAAATAATACTTAATTCTGCGTAACTTGAACCTGTTGTACACAAACATGGATAATTACACTGCTTCATGTTCTTAGAAAAATATTTGCTTATTATATTTATTGGTTCTGCCTAACCACAAAATAGCTGGAAGAAATTTGAAAAAGCTTGGGTCTTAGGAGGTTAAATTGAACAAAATGTATATAATGTATAAAATATGTCAAATCTATAATGTATTTATGGTATTTAAAATTTATAATGTATAAAATATGAAGTTTTGTTTTGATTATTTTTAGACAACACGATGTTTATTAATGGGAAATCATGGGATTCTTCCAATAAATTATTTTGGTTATGTGGATCCCACTGAAAAATAATGTCGCACTCCAGAAAACACTGTTGTTTTCAATCCTTGAATGTATAAAATATGGACCCAACTGATGGTTTAAATTAACCTAGAAAACCAACAGCAACCAAGCAATGTTGGCTGAAACTACCTAGCATATGTTTATTTAAACCCAATGTTCGGGTTTGTCCGGGTTTGTCCATATTTTTCCTAACTATGGGTTGAAGCACACCCAAAAAATATGGTGTGTGGAAATCTCTATGCGTGTGATGATAATAAAATGATATTGTATTATTATACTGTCACACCTTCAGTGCAATTGATTACACATAATCCATTTACATGTTAGGCCTCACACAGATCATGCCAAAACCTATTGTTCCCTCTCTCCCCTGCAATTTCTTCAGCACAAAAAATACGAAAAAATACCAAAATGATATGTGAACTAAATTGGATGATATTCTTTCCAAGCATTCCTCCATAACTTCCTATTTGAAGATTGAACCAAACTATCATTTGGTTCTCATTACCTCTCTTATCTGAGCACCTAAAACATTTAATCATCTTTCACTTGATAGGTCGACTGTACTCATCCAGTTATTGCTTGAACTTGTACCATGAAGAAAGAACCAGATCTTACATATTTCACATGAATCAGTTTTTCTACACATCGGTCTCTCTTCATGTCAAGCTAACAGCTTAGCAGGCAGCTGTGTACTTGTGTGTGTGTGTGTGTGTGTGTGTGTGTGTGTGTGTGTGTGTGCGTGCGTGCGTGTGTGTCAGTTAGACAGAACAGAGCATGGTGTGCTAACCAGAACCACCTGCCCCACTGGCTCTGTTTCGCCAATCTCTTACTGACCGATTTGGCCTTTGACCTCCCCAGAGCCCGCTTCAAACAGCGCATGAATGGTCTGTGTGTGTGTTTTTGTGTGCGAATGTGTCAGTTTGCGTGGAATTATTCCGCAGCTGTTTTTTTGGAGGTAAAATTGACCCCTCGGTTCCAGACTTCAGAGAGACTCCCCTGATGGAACGCTTTTGCAGCGCGTATGCACCCTTGCAGAGCATCGCACAAAACGTTGCTTTCACTTTAGAGAAATCGCTGTGAAATGCTGCAGACCAGCTGAAATGGATTTTTACTCGGTGGAATTTCACTTTGTACATCATTTTTTTTTGTTGCCACATGTGTGTGCGTGTGTGCACGGTGTATTTTTTTTATTGTCCCTTCGGATAACATCTGTATGTTGTATAGATTCTTATTTCACCTTAACACACTTTAAAGGCTACAGTATGTTCTGGAGCATAGCTTTGAATAAGGCTTTCATGATGCACGCATCCTTAAACACATCTGTGATGGGTTTATAGAGTATGCTGGCCGTGCTGCAGCATCCCGTTCGCATGTCCGCTCAAACCCGGCACCAGTCGGTGACAAATCTGTTCGGCTCTTCATCCAACACTGAGTAGATCCAGCTCATTTCCTTTTAGAACAGGCGTTTGGTTCATGGCATTGCGATTGTGAAGTGTTTTTGAGAGAATCTTTTACGCTTTGTGTGTGTGCTGCTGTGTTGGCTGCAGATGGCCCTTTGAGAGCTGTGTCAGAGAGCACAGGCTGAAATTAAGTTACTATTTATCCCTGCTGAGCGAAGAGAAAGCCTTGCTCAGGGCTCAGGCTTCTAAGAGCGCTTTAGTATTGATTTCACTGATGGGTGTCGACCTGCCCTCTCGGAATTTTGCTCTGATCATTGTTACTTTCTCCCGGTCATTTGCTTTTACACGGTATCTCACTTGGTGCTAACCACAGAGCAATGGTGAAATCGAGTAAAATTGACTTGTTACAGTAAGTATGTATGTAGAGTATTTTTATTTGAAGTAGGGATGGACGATTTAATCGGATGCAATTGTCATGCACATCTCATCAGTAAACCCTGTTCCGTGATTAGTAGTAAATCACCTGTTTTCAGATCTGGCTCAGTGGCTGTTTCTCAATATGCGTTTTTCTGCGATCTTGCGTCCTTGTGTTCTCGCTCTACGTCATCATTAACTGTCGAAGTTCAATTCCAATTCTCAAGAACGCAAGTACAGAAGACGCATAAAAATACCCGGATGTGTTCTTGATATCGAGGATGCATGGAGTGCAGAATTGTGTGCTGAAAACGCTTTACGCCCCAGAAGTCATTACGGCAAAACCAAAGCAGAGGAAGAAAGTGCTACGCACAACTGTAAAAGTAAAAGTAAATGTTTGTTTGTAAACAAACATAAAATGCAAATTTGATATTTAAATGTATGTTTTATTAGCATAGAACAAGTAATCTTAATTAAGTTTCTTACTTTGATTAAATTATTATTTCTTGACAAGGTATCTGAAATATTTACATATTTGCCATTACAAAATGACATAATAAAATATACAAAAATGTACATAATATGCAGATAATGGTATGTTTGTCACTTTATGAATTTTGCTATGTTGAATCTGGGAGGTTAGGTGACCAACAGGAAGATCGCACATATCTTAAAGGACAAGTTCGGTATTTTACACTTAAAGCCCTGTTTTCAGATTGTTTATGGTGAAATAGAATGGTTTTGACTGAAATTTCGACATTTGCGGCTGCCCTGAGAATTTTCGCGTGATTGTGTTTCATCTCACACCTCTACAATGGGTTTAATGGTGCACTGGAACAATCCTTCCTAAAATGCATTAAACTTTCGTTTACAAAGACGTGAAACTCACCGAGTGGTCAGGGGTGTTCACTGATATGCTCACGCAAAAATCGCTACAAAAGATGCTTTCCAACAGCTGTTTTAGCATTCGTTGTTAACTTGTGGACCTACTTTTCCAAACGCCTCACACCCGTACATTCTTCCACTTAGAGCTTGAATAATAGACACTCCAGGCCAGGTGGTGGCGCTAATCCGCCATTGCCAATTGCAAGAATAGAAACAAAGTTCCCGGCGCGGAGTAATACCGTACCTCACAGCACAACTAATACAAGTCAATGGAGTTGGCAAAAACTACGATAAAACCTGTTGGAATGCGTATTTTGCAGCGATTTTTGACCACTCGGTGAGTTTCACTTCTTTGTAAACAAAAGTTTAATGCATTTTAGGAAGGATTGTTCCAGTGCACCATTAAACCCATTGTAGAGGTCTGAGCTGAAACACAAACACGCGAAAATTCTCAGGGCACCCGCAAATGTCGAAATTTCAGTCAAAACCATTCTATTTCACCATAAACAATCTTAAAACAGGGCTTTAAGTCTAAAATACCGAACTTGTCCTTTAATTGTCACAAGTGCTTTTTTTGTTTTCTCGTGACCTTCTGAGTTCATTCTTCCAAGGTCGCCTGGCAAGACCGATCTCCATGAGAAGGCAAGTCCATTCTTTGCATTCTTAGTAAATCCCCAGCCCACTTATTTTTAAAAAAGCGACTAGCGACAAATCTAGCGACTTTTTCTGGCGTTGTTGGAGACTTTTGGAGACTTTTTACGTGACATTCACTCTTCTCAATGAGCAGCAATCGCTGCTTCTGTGGGCTCCACCCCCGTCCTAAAGCATTCACAGGCGGTCTAGTCCTCGCGCAGCAGAGCAGAGTCTCTCCCAGCTGCAGTCAGGGCACGAGAAGTGGTTATATATCCGCGTCCAAACGGCATAATCGTGCATGCGGGAAGACTGAGCAGGCGGATCCTGCGATGGCTTACATTAATGGCGAGATGTACATGTAAAATGGTCTTTGAATAAAATGAATCACTGTACATAAAATAAATGTACTTGTGGGAGCTGAGCAGCAGCACATTTAGAACAGACAAACTGTACGGAGCTGACGCGTTAATGGGCTATTTACCTACAAAACAATGTTTCCCATCATTTATCAGTGTATGTTTTGAAACTGGACTGTTTGGCCATATAAACATGAACATACACATATTTCGTTTTATGAGAACATAAGCAGATAAACAAACGAGAAAACATTTTCAAGCATTCATGTGTATTAAAATAAAATTTTTGACAGAGAGAAAGAGAAAAGTGAAATAATGTAGTAAGCCAATGTAGTAAGAATGCAAATGGGACGTGATGACGTCACTGTTATGCAAATGACGCAATGACGTAATCTAGCGACATTTAGCGACTTTCCAAGCAAGCTTTAGCTACTTTCCATTGAAAATAGTTGGCAACACTGGTTAGATTTACATAAAATGACATCCTTACCCAAACCCAACTCTAACCCCGGATTTCCACCGACTGCGGAGCGGCTGCAGATCGGCTCCGCTGCGTTACCGCTCCGCACTCCGCCGTCCGTCAATACCCACCAGTTCCGTATTTGTTGCAGAGCGGCTGCGTGCTGAAGTGACGAGGATCCATGAGGTCTCGCAAATTGACGTGATGATCGCGCGATACCTAGTTCTGTCTCTGCCCATTATGCCGCTGAATTATGACGTTTTAACAAACCAGCCCAGATCACAACACGAGATCTAGCGTAGACAGAGCAGTACATCAAATCCATCCAAAATTCAAAAAATAAGAAGGCTGCTAAAACATTTATTTATGCTCTATCTTTAATGTATTTATTTGAAACTCCCCCTGGCTCTGTTCCTGTCTATTATTTGTTGTTTCTGTATTAATGACTTTATTTGTGTATGTTTGTAATGTTTGTATTGCAAAGATTTAATAAAAAAACACGAGTTCTCGCGAATTCAGGTATGATCACGCGATAAAGTCATGGCTCCGCCCTGCGGAGCTGTCCGGCATCCGTCAAAAATTGAAGCTCTGCGTATTTGTGCCGGAGGGCTGCGGATGGCCGGAGCTGTGACGGATTCGGAGCGCAGTCAGTGGAAATACACACATTGACTTGAATGGAAACCGATTGACTCCGCCGCCGTTCCGCAACGGATCCGCAGCCGTTCCGCAGTCGGTGGAAATCCAGGGTAACCCTAACACCAGGCGACAATGGTTTAAAATTCAGAAAATATTTTAAAAATCTGGAAAATAGTATAAACCAATACATAAAGTAACATCCTAATGCAAACACCAAATCTAACTCTGAACCTAAGCTAAAATGGTTTAAAAATAAGAAAAAGCAGTTGAGTAACCAATACGTGATAATGACACATAAACACAAATTTGTGATACGATCCCCAAAAAATAATAAAAAAATACTTGACTATAAGAACATAATTTTATGAGACTGGGTAGCAAATCCCACACCATCTGAGAGCAGGTGATGGAAATGTACTACTTATTACAAAACCGACTATACTGATGAGATGAGCATGACAATTGCAAAAGTGTCTACCAACATACATGGTGCATGGCCAATCCTATATGGAGCCACCTAGAGTTAAATGCTATGCTCTGTGTGGGTCTCGAACCAACAACCTTCTGGTTAACAGCTCTGAGCTTGGTATACTGTTAAATGTTTGAACTAAGGTTCTGAGTTACAATTCATGTAAATAAAAAGGTATGTTTCTCTTTAAGTGGTTTTATATGTTATTTACAGAAGCGACTGAAAAAGATGGAGAGGGTCAGAGGAAAGAAAAAGAGACTGAGGGTGAAGGAACAAGTAAAGATGATGGTTCGAAGAAAGAAGGTGAATGTTCGAAGAAAGAGGGTAGAGATTCAAAGAAAGAGGGTGAAGATTTGAAGAAAGAGGGTGAAGATGCGAAGAAAGAGGGTGAAGATTTGAAGAAAGAGGGTGAAGGTTTGAAGAAAGAGGAAGTGGAAAAAGAGAAGATATGTTGGCGTGTTGGACTCAAGGTAGCCTGGGATATCCACACACCAGGCCTGGCCCTGCCTTTGCAGTCTGGAGACTGCTATTATATGACAGGTACACACACACACACACACACACACACACACACACACACACACACACACACACACACACACACACACACACACACACACACACACACACACACGCACACACACATGGTTTCCATGTTTTGTGGGGACATTACATAGATGTAATGCATTTTATACTGTACAAACTGTATACTCTATTCCCCTTACCTACCCCATTCCCTAACCCCAACCATCACAGATACCTTTCTTGTACCTTAGATTTTCAATAAACATCATTCTGTTTGATTTATAAGCTTGTTTCCTCATGGGGACCTCAAAATGTCCCCACAAGGTCATAAAAACACTGGTTTTCCTATCTTTATGGGGACAATTGGTCCCCACAACGTGATAATTACCAGACACACACACACACACACACACACACACACACACACACACACACACACACACACACACACACACACACACACACACACACACACACACACACACACACACACACACACACACGTATACGTATCCTGAGGCAGTAGACTGTTCTGTTCTATTCTTGGCCTACATCTTACCTACAAACACTGTAGTGATCTGTAGCTGCCAAATTAGTTCAATGTTGTCTCCATTGTGAGTTTTTAAGCTCTGATCAGCTTTAAAACTTTAAACAAGTATTAAAATCTAGTTTATATTCACATAACACAGAGCGCCACCTATTATTTTAAAAACCGAGATCAGACAGGTCTTCTGAAGTATTCATTTTATTACTTGTTTCATTTGGTTAGAGTATGGTTAGAAGTTACAGTTAAGAGGTCAGCTTCAGAGGGACCATAGTTACCAAACGTAAGTGGCTTTTATCAAATTAAGTAATTTTTTGACACTAGTACAAGACATATGTGATTGTGAAGACATTTGTACTGTCATCTTGTGCATTGGTGCTGGAGTGATCTATCCCAAATGCACCACTGTGTTCACATACATGTCTTACATGTGTATATACTGTACATGTGTATCTTTTTTCTTTGGATTTTGCCTCTACAGGCTATTACAGTATGCGTGCCAGAGAAGAAAACCAAATGTTATTTAACTGTATGTAGCGATATGACCCCTGTCTGTGAGTGGGACAGATTCACACAGAGAGAATCAGTAAATCAGACTTTATTAGTGATGGCTTTAACAGATGCCCTCCATCCTACACAACCCACAGACAAACGTTCTTCTAAAAATCCCATTTGAGGACGTCTGATAGGGACACTGTTTAAACTTTCTGATTTCTGTGTACAAGCATGACTAATGCTTTCCCCCCTCTGTTCCACATACAGTTTTATTGTTTCTCTCTGGACGTTTACATCTGTTTGGAGCGGCTTTGCAATGGTTGGGCTTCTTTGTTGTTGTGTTCCGATCTGGTCAAAACTAGACTTTATAATGGCACAGTCGCTCCTTTGTGTGATGTTAAAGCAGTATAAATAATAAGTCATAGCGGGTTTCCTGAGCAGATGACTTGTTTAAGAGAGTCATTCAACAATTGGCTTATACACTAAAGACCTTTTGCTTTTTTCCTGAAATAGTCTGATGCTTGCTATTGAATTTATCAAAAGCTGCAGTGCTGAAGAAGGTATCCGAGGTGTAAATGGCAGTGCTATGTGACACAGGTTTTAGCTAGTCTTTAAGATTTGAAGAAAAGCACTTTAACCTTCAAAGAAATCAAACTTTTATTCCAGAGCTGTGGTTTGGAATAAAAGACATGAGAAGGAAAGAAGGGAAGTAAGGGAAACAGAAAAAAAGAAACTGGAAATAAGAAAATAGAGAGAGGAAGTAAATAAATAAAGAAGGGAGGAAATAAATAAAAGGGAAAAGAAAAAGGGTGAAAAGAAATGAATAAAGAAAGAGAAAGAAAGAAAAAAGAGATTATGAATAGAAAAAAGAGAAATAGAGAGAGAAATATATAGATGAAAAAAGAAACATGAAGAAAAAAAGGAAGGAAAGAAAGAAAGAAATGAGGAAAGAAAGAAGGACAGATAGAAGGAAAGAGCAAAAGAATGAAGAAAGGATAAAAAAAAGAAGGAAATGAAGGAACAAAAGACAGAAGGAAAGAAGAAAGAAAGAAAAAAGAAAGGTAGGAAAGAAAGAAGGGAAGGAAGGAAGGAATGTAGGAAGATAGCAAAGAAGGACAGAAGGAAGGAAAGAAGGACGGAAGGAAAGGAAGGAAGAAAGGACGGAAGGAAGGTAAGAAACAAAGAAGGAAAGAAAGGAGGAAAGAAATAAAGGTAAAAGAAAAAAGGTTGAATGAAAGGTATAAATAAGGAAAGAAAAAGACAATGAATAGAAAAAAGAGAGAGAAATATATAGATAAAGAAAGGAAAGAAAGAACGGAAGGAAGGAAAGAAAGAAGAAAGGAAAGAAGGGCAGAAGAAAGGACAGAAGAAAAGAAAAAGGAAGGAAAGAAGGATGGAAGGAAAGGGGGGAGGAAGGAAGGAAGAGAAATATATAGATAAATAAAGAAACATGAAGAAAGGAAAGAAAGAAGGACAGAAGGAAGGAAAGAGGGAAAGAATGAAAGAAGGAAGGAAGGAAAGAAAAAAGAAAGAAGGAAATGAAGTAAGGAAAGAAAGAAGGAAATGAAGTAAGGAAAGAAAGTAAGAAGGAAACAAGAAAGAAAGAAAGAAAGAAAGAAAGAAAGAAAGAAAGAAAGAAGGAAGGAAGGACAGAAAGAATGAAATGAAGGAAAGAAAAAAGAATGAAAGAAGGAAAGAAGGACAGAAGGAAGGAAAGACGGAAAGAATGAAAGAAGGAAGGAAGGAAAGGAAAAAAGAAAGAAGGAAATTAAGTAAGGAAAGAAAGAAGGAAATGAATTAAGGAAAGAAAGAAAGAAGAAGAGAAGGAAGGAAAGAGGGAAAGAATGAAAGAAGGAAGGAAGGAAAGAAAAAAGAAAGAAGGAAATGAAGTAAGGAAAGAAAGAAGGAAATGAAGTAAGGAAAGAAAGAAAGAAAGAAAGAAAGAAAGAAAGAAAGAAAGAAAGAAAGAAAGAAGGAAAGAAGGAAGGAAGGACAGAAAGAATGAAATGAAGGAAAGAAAGAAGAATGAAAGAAGGAAAGAAGGACAGAAGGACAGAAGGAAGGAAAGACGGAAAGAATGAAAGAAGGAAGGAAGGAAAGGAAATTAAGTAAGGAAAGAAAGAAGGAAATGAATTAAGGAAAGAAAGAAAGAAGAAGAGAAGGAAGGAAAGAGGGAAAGAATGAAAGAAGGAAGGAAGGAAAGAAAAAAAGAAAGAAGGAAATGAAGTAAGGAAAGAAAGAAGGAAATGAAGTAAGGAAAGAAAGTAAGAAGGAAACAAGAAAGAAAGAAAGAAAAAAGAAAGAAAGAAAGAAGAAAGAAAGAAAGAAGGGAGGACAGAATGAAGGAAAGAAGGAAGGTAGGACAGAAAGAATGAAATGAAGGAAAGAAAGAAGAAAGAAAGAAGGAAAGAAGGACAGAAGGAAGGAAAGACGGAAAGAATGAAAGAAGGAAGGAAGGAAAGGAAAAAAGAAAGAAGGAAATTAAGTAAGGAAAGAAAGAAGGAAATGAATTAAGGAAAGAAAGAAAGAAGAAGAGAAGGAAGGAAAGAGGGAAAGAATGAAAGAAGGAAGGAAGGAAAGAAAAAAGAAAGAAGGAAATGAAGTAAGGAAAGAAAGAAGGAAATGAAGTAAGGAAAGAAAGAAAGAAAGAAAGAAAGAAAGAAAGAAAGAAAGAAAGAAAGAAAGAAAGAAAGAAGGAAAGAAGGAAGGAAGGACAGAAAGAATGAAATGAAGGAAAGAAAGAAGAATGAAAGAAGGAAAGAAGGACAGAAGGACAGAAGGAAGGAAAGACGGAAAGAATGAAAGAAGGAAGGAAGGAAAGGAAATTAAGTAAGGAAAGAAAGAAGGAAATGAATTAAGGAAAGAAAGAAAGAAGAAGAGAAGGAAGGAAAGAGGGAAAGAATGAAAGAAGGAAGGAAGGAAAGAAAAAAAGAAAGAAGGAAATGAAGTAAGGAAAGAAAGAAGGAAATGAAGTAAGGAAAGAAAGTAAGAAGGAAACAAGAAAGAAAGAAAGAAAAAAGAAAGAAAGAAAGAAGAAAGAAAGAAAGAAGGGAGGACAGAATGAAGGAAAGAAGGAAGGTAGGACAGAAAGAATGAAATGAAGGAAAGAAAGAAGAAAGAAAGAAGGAAAGAAGGACAGAAGGAAGGAAAGACGGAAAGAATGAAAGAAGGAAGGAAGGAAAAGAAAAAAGAAAGAAGGAAATTAAGTAAGGAAAGAAAGAAGGAAATGAATTAAGGAAAGAAAGAAAGAAGAAGAGAAAGAAGGAAAGAGGGAAAGAATGTAAGAAGGAAGGAAGGAAAGAAAAAAAGAAAGAAGGAAATGAAGTAAGGAAAGAAAGAAGGAAATGAATGAAGGAAAGAAAGAAGAAAGAAAGAAGGAAAGAAGAAAGAAAAAAAGGAAGGAAAGAAAGAAGAAAGGAAGGAAAGAAAAAAGAAAGAAAGAAAGGAAGGTAGGAAAGAAAGTAAAGAAGGAAAGAGAAAAGGAAGACAGAAAACGGATAATAAATAAAGGTGAAAAGAAAAAGGTGGAAATAAATTAATAAAAAAAATAGAGCAATAAGCCGGAAGAAAGAAAGGAGGACACAAATATTTACATTTATATATTTACAAATATTTATATCCACATTTCTCTTATACTTCCCAACATTGTCACAGCCGTTGATCCATTAATGTCTGAGGCTTGTATGTGCAAATCTAATCAGTGGATTCTCAAAAATGGAATTTGGGGCTGGTTAGCGGGGGAACAATTCGTTGGACCGACACCGGGCCCAGCTGGTAATAAGATTTCCTATGCTGAATGCTCCAGGGAGAAGACAGACCTAAGGAGAGGTTTTGACCCAATACATTTAAAAGCCCACTTTTAAAGTGAGGACAGCAGCAGGCTGACGAAAAGAGAATAATGATAAATATTTATTAGGGGACTTTGGTGTGACCCGTGATTCATGGTGAGGACGTGACAGAGTCCAGGTGAAGAGATGGTGTGTATTATTAGATAGAAAAAGATTATATAATGCAATGAGAACAATTAATGGTGTGTGTGGAGGAAAAACAACAGACTTTGTAATATTAATATTTGTCCCTTGTTTTTTGGACCATTGGAGTGCTATTTCGTCTCAACAGGGATATTTTTGTTTGTGTCTATAGATGATTTGAATCGGACACATCAGCACTGTGTTCTGGCTGGTGACACGGCTAGATTCAGCTCCACTCATAGAGTTGCACAGGTGAGAATCGGTTCTTCATAGTCCCTAATCTTTAATCTTACATTCACCTTTACAGTAACTTACAGTGCAGTCAGGCTTTTTATCAGTATGTGCATTCACTTTGAGTTTAAACCCTTGTCCTTGGTGTTGCTACAGTAGCACCATGCTTTACCTTAGCTTCAGGAATGCAATGTCCTCAGCTAAATCTAACGTTTACTGGCTTACATGTGAACACTGTTATCTGGCTTGTTTATTCAGTGTTGTACAGGTACGCTGGACTACATACAAAAGCGTTGCTCAGAGGCCTTGAAGAACTTGTGCACAGATCCCGAAAATAACAGCAAGAGCTTGTGTTCCCTTCTCCCCACAACCCTGCAGCACATTGAGGACATCCACAATGAGGTGCGTGTTTTGTGTATATAATGCCAGAATTAGATAAGTTGTTTTTGCAATGTTATAGTGATCATATATTATTGTTTCTCAGTCTCTTTAATAGAATACATCCAGAAAATACAGGAAATGTGTATGTAGTATTAAAAACTGTATAAAAATGTAAACTGATGTGTCAAGTTTTAAGGGTAAACTCTCCTTCCACTTGAGCAATAGCAGGAAACTACAGGATCTCTTAAATATAAATAAAAATAAATCCTAGTCTTTTGACTTCATTCTGCTCAAAAACGCTCCAGATGTGTTTAGTGCCAAGAGAGGTCACACTAAACACTGACGATGCCTAAAGAATTTAGTAACATATTTCCTGTATTTTCTATTTGTATCTTAATAAAATAGATTGAAAAATAAATATGTATAAACATTTAAACTTCTAAAACGACAAGTCTGGTGGTGTTGGCCTAGACTTTTGCACAGTACTGTATATATTATACATATCAATGCGGTTGTGTTTGAAACATTGTAAAATGTGTACTCATGACACCAAATCCCAAACGCGTGCCTTAGACCATAACAAATGAGGTTGCTAGAAGGTTTTTTAAAGGTTGTGCATGGCATTCATTTTTTCACGCCATTTTTGAATGGACCTGACCGTCAGTGTAGCCTTGCACAGGTCTTTGTTGAACCCCGACTCACGTGGATTACCATTCAGCACCTTAAAACCCCCTAAAAATATTAGAGTGCTATATATACACCCTAGCCCGGGGCCTTAGCCTCCCCGGAGGTTACAGACCTCGGCACTCAGACCTGATCGAACCTATTTTGTTGAAATTGCCCACGAGGGCCTGTGTGTGTTGTTAAATGATGTATTGTATTATTTATTATTGAAACAACTTTTACCCTAACAGACCTCAGCATCTTGCTCCTGTTTAGTGTGTTGGAGTGCATAGAGATTGGTTTGGTGTAGGTAAGAAGCCCCCGATAGGTGTATGGTTGAAGTGTATGTGTAAGAGAAATGTGTGGGATTAATGGAATATGTTGATACATTGATGGTGATGAAGATGAATGTTTACCTGTGTGTTTAGGGCGTGTGGGATGCTGCTGTTGTTGATATACAGTACAGAGGTTCAGTAAAAGTTGTTGGGAAATGATTTTTTTTCTTCTGAATGTCTTTCTTTCATTCTCTGAAGGGTTTTGTGCCTGCGGGCTTCTGAAACGGGTGTTAACCTTGCATGGCTGTAGTATTAAAGGGTTAGTTTGCTCAGAAACTAAAGATTCTGTCACAGTTTTTTTTTGCAGAGTTGTTCCAAACCTGTATAACTTTCTGTCTAAGTTGTTTTGCTATGCAATGAAAGTAAATGTCCAAAATGGACAACACTATATAAAAAGCACTGTAAAAGCAGTCTATAGTCCCTTTTCCATTGTGAGACAAGTCAGGGTTGAAGTGCCCTTATTTATGTGCACTTACATTGCACCTCTATAAAGTTCTTATGAGCATTCACATATTTACCTATGTAATATGTATGACCGTGTGTATATGTGTAGCTATGGGTTTACAGATCAAACCGTACAGACTGTCCTATTGATTTAGTCGCAGCAGTGCTTTGGGTAAATTGATTGGCAGTCCTAAGAAAGAGCTGTGCATGAGAGATTTCTAAAGTATAAACCTTAACCCACTGGATCTTTGTGATGCTGCGTTGATATGCATGCAGGTCACCATGGTGAGCACTGGACCATTTCTATAGCTAACAGGCAGTTGTCACCCAACCCTTTCAGCTTGAAAAAGTGATGGTGGTGAGACAAAGATAGACAGTCTGTCCACCTGTCACTAAACCCTTTGGTTTTTTATCTATTTTCTTTCCTTCTCCCCTCCAGCATATGCAGGTGGCATTTAGTCTCAGTAGCTCATAGCAGCAGACGGCTTGGCTCTAAATGCCAGTCGCATAGTTTCCAGCTCTGTGCCTGTTGCAGGCCTGCTCTGTGGGAAACTGGCCTCCATGTTGGCTCAAAGCACCCTGCGCTGTGTGGGCTTTAAACACAGAAGGACAGACAGACAATCAGCATGGGGGGAATGACAGACACAAAAGCGGCTGCTAGCATTTGTAGCCTCCGGCATCCATAGAGGGTCTCTCAGTGGTCGGTATTGGTCTGAAGTGAGCGTAGGTTTGAACCAACACAAAGTGTAGCATTTCTTTGAAGACGGCCATATGTGAAAGTGAACCCTGGCTGTCTGATCTCAGTCCAGCTAAGGATGATCGCGTTCAGTCGAGTTTAAATAAATGCTTAGAAACTGATACCCAACACGGGTATTTATGAAGCGTCTAGGAAAGAGAGTCAGCTGTGCAGTTTAAGCGTCCTATGAATAAGAATTAAGTTTAAAGTTTTTTTTTTGCAGCATACAGTGCGATTTCAAAGTGTAGTTCTGATCAATAGATCCTTAATTAATGCACTTAAAATAAAAGTAATTTGATCTGAATCTTGAACTTGGAATTAACTAATAATATAATTGCACAAAATCTCAAAGTTCAATGTAGATAAAAAATTGATTGCAATATATTACATTTTTATATTACAACTATACACTAAGTATAATGAAATGAAATATTATTTGGTTTCACAAACACATATGATAATATTAGTAGTGTCAAAATGTAGCGTAGTATAATGAATAATATTCATAAAGCATCTGATCCCCACCTTTTCTTTGCAGTGCATCGAAATTAAAGATTGCATTGTATCTTTTGGCTGCCGTTCTGTTGTTGTATTATCCGTCTGCGTGTTGTGCGGTTGTTACTCTCAGATTAGGCACGGAGGGGGTTGTTTAGAGAATGAATTTTGGAGCAGTGCTTTGTTTAAGCACTTGTGGGATGTGCTTACATTTAGATTTGGGGCAAGCACACAGATACACACGTGCACATGGCTACATTAGGCATCCTTGGGAGGGTTAACTCATCACTTCAAAAGAGTCAAAGATGAGGAGATTCCCAGAGGAGGAAGACTGAGGGCCTGACGTGTATTCTGCTCCCTGTAGAGAGAGGAAGAGAGAAAAGAGAGATTGATGAGATGAAGAATGAAAGTAATGAGTTAAAGAAGCAATGAGAAGGAGAGGAAAAAGAAGTGTGTGGAGGTGCGAGAGGTGTGATGTTTTCGGCGTGTGTGATAAATCTTTACTTCTCTGATGGGTGTCACAAGGCAGCAAACAAAGGAAACACAACAACAAACAGGAAAACAGGAAATGCAGATGTCATCATTCCGCTTCCTATTGTGATGACACAGTTACGATCAGTATCACGCAAAGATGGAAAGATGTCAAGTATATGACAGTTTGTGTGTGTGGAAGTACTTTACAAAAACACTTAAATTTAAGCATTTCACAGATGCTTTTACTGTATTCAAAGCCACTTAAAGTGCATTCATGTTATACATTTTATCAGTATGTGTTACCTGGGATCGAACAAATTATCTAGCTAATGCAAAATGTCACTCCAAATATACTTTAAAACCTTTCAGGGAAAATTATAGTGTTCCATACTATTTGAAAGAGTGCTAAATTGGCTAACACATGTTTTGCTTTTAAGGTGCATCATAGATGAATAATACAGGTCCTGTACATGGTAATGCACATACAGTGTCATGAGCTTTAAACACTAATGTTCTTTCCTTCTTATTTAAACCTTGTGCATGCAAAAGACTACTAAAAAACAGGCCAATCTCAACATAACACCAACTGTGACGTTACAGTCGAGATGTATGTCCCAAACACTAAACGACACATTAAATTAATAACAATGTTGTTACGATGCTAAAAACGAAGTTGTGACTGTTGAGTTAGCGCTATATGCTAGTTAAAGGGACACTTTTTTGAAAATATGCTAATATTCCAACTCCCCTAGAGTAAAACATTTGATTTTTACCGTTTTGGAATCCAATGATATTACGCAGTGCCCGAAAATAGTTCCCTTAGTAACTTTTAATGGCAGGGAACTATTTTTGGGTGCTGCGTAATATATTGCGCCTGCTGCAGCCATGTTAAGGCAGCAAAGTCCTTGATTATTACACCAGAATGAGAGTATAGTTCATAGCCATATCGGCCTAGAAAATCACAACTTTTAATTTTCTGTCAGTCTTAGTACACGATGTAACTACAGAAGAGTCAAGTTTTAAATAGAAAAAATAATCGAAACTCTTTGGTTATTTTTGAGAGTAATGCTAATGGTCTAATCAGATTCTATGGATAATGCTAAGCTGTGCTAAAAGTGGTACCACCAGACCCGAAGATCGGTTGAATGGATTCCAAAACAGTAAAAATAAAATGTGGGAGCTGAAAAATGAGTGTCCCTTTAATGCTATATGCTAACGTTTAGACTGAACTCTACTATTGACATTACAGTTATGTTTAGGGGTCCATACAAATCACAAACTTACCACATCCATTTTCAATCTCTGAATAATTGATTGATCCTTAAAATCTGTATATTTATTTGATACAGGCTCAAACATAAGGTTTGTTTACACACACAGAGAGCTACTGAAATAAGCCTCTGAGCAACAGACAATCAGAGCAGAGCTCAACATTATTATTATTATTCATGACCCTTTTATATAAGGTAAACATAGACCATTTCATTCTGGGGAGAAATCCGAAATGGACATGTAAAACTTTTTCTGGATAATTTTACATCTAATAAAGCCACATACCTTCTATGTAGATATCAGAAAACAATATAACATATTGTCCTGTATCAGTGCATTCTTTGGCACCTTCAAATCTCAGGTCTGCAGGTTTGTTTTAAAAAATAGGTGTTATGGTAGGGTTTAGAGTTAGGCGTTAAATTTTGTTTTGGTAATTAGTATTTTTTTTCAAGTTAAATACGTGCTAAGACAATACTCTCTATATCGGTCTCCAACCAGCAAGCATGTTGTGAAGCTATATACAGGGTTCCCACGGGTCCTGGAATTTTTTGAATATCATGGAATTTTAAAAATGTCTATTCCAGACATGGAAAGTCAGGGAATTTTATTCTTATTTTTGTCTTTTTGTTTATGTTCTTTTTTGTTTCTTTAAATATTAGTTTGCATTTATTAAAATGTAATCTCCTTGTTAAGTTTTGATGTAAGGAATGTTGTTTTCGGGTCCAAGCCTCCACTGATTTCAAGTTAGACTACAATTTAAACAGCCGCTTATTGGCATTTTTATTCATATCATGAATTTATTTTAATTTAATTAATTTAAGCAAAAATTTTCATTAACTTACGGTGTACACTACATTATCAGGCTCACGGGATCTCAGACATAGGCCATAAAAATTCAGCTTTTTAGTCAGTGAAAGTCATGGAAAAGTCAGGGAATTTGATATTTGGCTTAGAGTGGGAACCCTGTATATATTTTCAAACAAGGAGGAAACTATCTTTGAATTTTGTATTCATCGCTGTTTTGGTAAAGGTGACTGGGACATCTCACATGAGGCATTAAGTTGCTTTGTGGGAAATACAGAGAGATTTATCATGTATCGTTATTCATCCCAAAATTATTGTATTATACATTTTGGTTAATATTGCCCAGCCCTAGCAGGGTATAGTAATTTTTTTAATCTTATTATAAAACTATTGCATCTAGGTAGTCTCTAAAATAGCTTTATAGGTCTGTAGGTGTGTGAGAAAGTGTGTTTGAGACTGTTTGCATTTGTTTTGTTAAATAAGTGCATGATTGATTGTTGTTGTTTTATGTGTGCGTTCTGTGTCCGTTGTCCTCTAGCAGCATGCACAGCTACCTATGTTTCCTTGTTATCGTGACCTTAACGTGTGCGTTTAGCTTGGAAAATCACTCCCAGCACCCCATGAAAATGCCCTTCCCCGGTCTCCCCACCTCACTGACTTCAGGTGACTAGCGCACACTCCCCTATGCCGCTCTGTTCTGCTGCTAAATTGGCCACTGATGGATGGATAGAGTTTGATAAATGGATGGACGTCTGGACTGGTGTTGTTTCACAGCGTGCTGATATAATACAGTACACAGAGGCCAAAGAGAGGGATAGTGAAGAATGACTGGAGCAGAAAACATTTTTGTCCAACAACCACATTTTACAGACTATCAAACACACTCGACTGCTGTTTTTTAGCTGCTGTTAAGTAAATGTCAGCTGCTCGCTGTGGTTTGACCTCTTGTTCAAGGACTGGACTGGATGAAAACAACGTTTCAGAGTTTTCTAGTTTATAAGCAAGAATATCAACAGCACCATGTCTGCAATGCTTAAATTTTATTTTGACTGAAAAGTGAGGAGTTTCACATATGTGAAGAAAGCCATGTGTATGCGCAAGTGCAATCAGTTGTAATTTATCATTTTTATTCCTTATTCCAGTATGTTGTTTTCCTCGAAACACTGAATATTTTGAGACTCAAAACAACATAACAAGCTGTCTAACCTGCCTAGTTGCACAAGTTGTTTTTTCTAACTAATGGAAAAACATTTTTTTTTTGCAATTCCATGGTGCACCACCGCAAATCTTGCACACTTCAGCTTGAACATGTTGATCCTCTGTTGCTCCTCAGGTGGAGTTTGAGTGGCTGAGGCAGTACTGGTTCCAGGGCCGACGTTACGCTCGATTCTGCAGCTGGTGGACTAAACCCATGGAACAGCTGGAAAATGACTGGAAGGAGATGGAGCGAATGGTAAGAGTGATGGAGTGAGATGTAAACAGGGTCGGAACAAAATCTGTGGCCAGAGTCAGAACATCCGTCATTCACAAAGTTCTACACGTTATGCTTTCAGCTACCAATACAGTGTCGAACTTTCAGCAGTGTTTAATGCATTTTGAAGATTTCATCCAATCCGCCACCAAATAAAACCTAAAACGTTGCAGATTCTTTGGGAAGCCAAGCCATAAAAAAAGAGAGAGGTTTTTGAATCATTTACATTCATGCATTTGGCTAACACTTTTATCCAAAGAGACATACAGTGCATACATTTTGTTTAAGTACATGTGTTTTCTAGAAATAAATCAAACTCAAAACCTTTGCTCTTCTAAAACTATACTCAATTGGTTGAGTTACGTTCATACTTTTTTAACACCATCATAAAGTCTAATTCTCCATTTTTTATTATATCTTTTGGATGTCATTCAGAGTTTAGTAATTTAGTAACCCCCACTTTAATAACAGTTAATCACAGTTGATCAGTACTGTCAGATTGAGACATGTTTGATCCACATGTGCTTGTTGAGAACACGTCTCTGCAGCTTGTTTCAGTAGGGGGCACTGTTGCATCATCTTAGTGTCTCTCTCTCTTTCTTTGGCTCTTTGAGCAGTAATCACATCTAATGTGCTGCTGGGGCTAAGGACCAGCTCTGGAGCCAGACGCAGTGTGTGTTTGTGTGTGTGTGTATAGAAATGAACCACCGTGTCTTACTCTCATTGTGATATACTAATTCTCCCTTCATCCAGAGACAGAACTCTGATTTCCACCAAACATTTGACGTGTTTTTTCATTTTTTTTAACAAGTAATATAAATAGTATTATGTAATTAATACATTTTCATTTTAAAGTATAAAAATTATATTTATTTAAATTATACAAAATTATAGAATGTCTTGTTGAATTATTTGTATGTTCATAAAATACACATATGTATATTAAAAATTAAATTCATATTTTTAACTAACTGCATACAAGTATATAAAAATTTATAAATAAAATACTAAACTTTGTCACATAATATAATATAATATTTTATATTAGACTCATTAAAAGCAAAAAAAAATTCTAAATCTTTCTTTTAAAATTGTCATTTTCAGAATTTATTTTTTGTCATTTAATATTTTTTCAGAAAGAAAAAAATAGGTATCAAATTGTTTTGACAATTTTTTTGTTATTTTTATCTTTCTCTATTTTAAGTTATTTTTCTGTTTTTAAATTACATTTAATGTGATGATCAGTCCGCTTTCTGCATTTTATAAGTTGTACAAATAGAAAATTCCCAGGATTTGTTAGAGCTTGAATAAATCTCTCATGAATGCGAAAGCACTTAGACAATAAATATTCATTTGAATTCCTAATATCTGATATTTTCACGGCTGATTTAAATTCATTTAAGTATGGCAGAGTGTTTGTATTATTTTAACAGACAGTCATGGCATTTAACACAGACATGCGTTTATCTCTATTCTTGGGAATAGTCTCCCTCACCTTCCTGCACTTGTCTTGGTTTCAGCAGTCTGTGCGAGGCCGGGGTTTTGCCGGTCCATGTCTTTCTCTGTGCGTTCACCCTCTTCCTGCTGTTTATTAAAACGCTCCTCTCCCGTGGGGGTTTCTCTCTTTCGTTTTCCTACTCTCTCTTTTCTTGTCTCTCTCTCTCTTGCTCTTCAGGCTGTTGTGATGCAAATTTTCACCCCTCCATTTGAATGACATCCTGATAAAACAACTCTCTCCCTCTCTCGCTCGCTCGGTGTGTTTCTCCCTCTCTTTCTCTCTTCAACCTGTACATCATGAATTAATGTGAACTGCTTAATGGAAACAACGTTGAAAATATGGCGGCAAATAGAAAAGAGGAAAGATGTGTGAAGGATAGACATTTAAATGTGCCTAGTTTTTCTTCTTGATAAGATATGAGGTAAATGTTATCGAACATCAGGTCTCAGGCCCCTCTCCTCAATTTCTCCTCACACACATACACGTCTGGTCCCTACAGAAAAGCTATCGTACTCCTCATACACCACTGACATTTATTTAGTTTTTTTAACAATGACACACTCCCTTTGTGTCTCTTTTTATCATGGCACAGGAGAGATAGTCTATATGCAAAATATTTTAAATACCATCCATGCATTTAAAAATATACATTTTCTGTTTTGCGAGGGTTGAAAGAGAGACAGACTGCTAACTGTCTCTCTGTGTGTATAACGTTGTTTTAGCTCTAATTTGTCACTTTTTTCTACTTCTGTCGCTCATAGCATCACATCTAAAAGCTTTTCTCTCTGTCTCTTTTCTGTTTTGTCATTTGAAGCCTGTGTACAAAATACTGCATGTGTGTTTATTGGAGATTTTGTCTACTCGACAGATAAATCAATTGAGTTATTTACAGTATTATTGTTGGCCTGTGTAGCGTTGTGCACTGAAGCGGCCATTGCATCGGGTCTCAATGCTTTTACAGCATATAACGCCACAAGTGTTGCATTTTTAAAGGTTTTATAATTAAAATGTATTACAATTTTACACGCGTCTCAAGACAAATCTGTTTTATTCTGTAAATATCGGTGTACTGTATATAGTGTTCACACAAAATCTGCACTGATAAGTTGCATTGTAATCTCCCATTAAATGTTTTAAAGTGGAATAAATTTGCCTTACAATACTTTCTCGATCGATTGTTGCGGTCACTTTGATTTTTCAAACTCAAATACTTGTGTTAAATACTTGTTTATAAAAGACTGTGGGAAAGGTAACCAGCAGTATCTTCTTTTCCACTTCAGCGGTCTGTTTATTTTTGTGTGCGCGCGTGTGTGTAGGGTCGTGCCCAATAACCATTTCATAATTTCATCCTCTCTAGCCAATGAAAGAAAGAGAGCGAAAGAAAGCGAGCAATCATGACTGCAGGGGTCACCATTGATATCTGATTACGTTATTGACCCAGCGTGTGTGTGTGTGTGTGGCAGACAGGAAGGTAAGGACCTCTCTCCCCAGCGAGAGACACAGGCAGAGAGTGAGGGTCAATGTAAATGTTATTGCAGTGTGAGCTCATTTGATCAAAGCCACTGAAAGGTTAAGCGAATCCAATCTGGTTTAGTGTGTCTGAGGGCAGGGGGTGTATATGTGTGGCTGTGCAGAGAGGCAGACGCAGTGAGGGGATTATCGTATAGCTGGTGAAATGCTGGATCTGGTGTGGAGCGCTTCTCTCTGTCTCTAATGCGTTTAGACAGCAATTGGCCTTAATAACCTTTATTGACTTGAGTAGGTCAGTGCCAAGGATCTAATTATTCAAGTGTATCAATTTCATCTAGTTTCGAGCTGCCTCGTTCTGATAATTATTTTAAGGTCGACCGGGGCAATTAATCTCTATTCACTTATTTGATGAGTTTGTAAAACATTATAAATGTAATGGCTTTGCTGCGCATTCTCATCATAAATAATATTACAGTAGGCTTATTGTACTAGCGCAGGCTGCCGGCACTTTTTAGGGCTGCAGAGGTTTTCTTCTGGTATGCGCCTGCGTTGCTCTTTATGGTTTTGTCTTTGTGTTGTTATTATTATTATTATTATTTTTAAATCTGTGCATGTCGGGACTGTGTTTTACTGTTGTTACTACTCTGTTATCAATTTGAAAATTGTGGAAAAATGTGGCTTTTGGTAGTTACAGCCGGAATTCCACATGGAACAATTCACCCGTCGTCTTTTTTGTGGTTTAATAATAAAAATATGTATGTGAAATAAAAATAATAGCATTTATAGCCTCATGTTTTGTGTGTAGTGTTTAAACTAGCCATCTGCAGTGAGTGTGTGTTTTCTGTGTATGTGTGACTGCTGATTTTTTTAAATGAAAATTATTTTCCTATGGAGACATTTCTCTCTCCTTTAATTTTCTCAGGATAGAGGAACAGTTGTCTCCTGTCAGAGCAGAATGAATCCCACTTTAATCCCAGATCTGTTTACCTGCGTTTCTCCTTCGGTTCACCTGCTTAAACAACACAGCAGTAATTACCCTCCCAATTTCTCCTATTACACTAATAAACGCTAAATAAAACGGCTTCTAATAAATTTCACAGTAAGGGATGGTTTTTACTGGAGAATGAAAGAAGAAATGAGAAGAAGAAAAGAGACAGGAAAAGGGGGGCAGAAGAGGGAAACGACGTACAGTAGATTTTGCGGGCAAAAGGTATTTATGATTCCCTTTGAAGTCCTTATTGAACAGGGTAAGCTGAATTTTAGCAGGCCGTGATACTGGGGAGGGTAAATACTTAAACCCCTTTGGAGAATTTCATGCACTGATATGTCACTTGCAAGCTGTGTGTTTGTGTTTGTGAGCGTGTTATTCTACCTATAGAGAGAGAGAGAGAGAGAGTAGCCATTAGCTTTGTACCTGCATACAGTTTTAGAGATTCTTTGGGCAACCAGGCTACTAAAAGACGAGCTATATTTTTTTGGAGGGGAGAGCTCGGTGTCTACAGGTCTGAAATCTCTTGAATAGAATATAATAGGATATTTATAAGTACACACACAGACACGAACACTAACAGGAACACTCCAGCTTCATATACCATTAACAATTCTATTGTACATTATTTTACTGTATCTTTTAATAAAAGTGCTTTTAATGAATACCTTATCACTGGATTTGAACATAGTTAGCTATTTTGGTTTGGAATATCTAGCAAGTACACTAGATACTCAGAAATGTAACATAATTTTACCTTTGTATTTTTTTGAGCTTGTAAAATAAACATTTTTATTACTTTTAGACAACCCTTTGGGTTTTCTGTACAGTTGTACATAAACAGACACTGCTGTACAATTATTTATTCATTTATTATTTAATTCAGTTTTGTGTGGTTCATAGTTCGCCATCCACTAACACATTCACTTGCTGTTTAACTGAGCAGATCTTGGCCAGAATAATCAACAAACGGTCATAATACTGGCTCAACCTATTCTCCAACCCGTACAATTGCTTTTGTCCATTTGACCAAATACGACCAATAGATGCATTTACTAAATTAGCGCCTCTACCGGCAACAGGTGAAACGTAATATATTAGGGTATAAAATTATATTTTGGGGTATAATTTTGCTATGATGACATGTGTTGGGATAAGATTTTCAATTTAAATCGCCAGGATGAATCGTATTTTATTACTATTAAGGCATTAAGGGCAAATTACGTAACCATTTTTTAATTATATGATATAAACACAGCATACAAAACAGTCACAACTTTTTAAAAATGCACTCAAAATATTCCAAGTGTACCTAGGTCAAACAATCAATTTATTTGAAGAAAAGATGCAAAAGTGATGACAACCGCTGTAAATATCAGATCCGGACGTACACACTGATTCAAAAACTGCCGCCAGAAGAAGCAACGTCATCTATGATTGTGAAAAGGCATTGGCTCTCTTGTCTCTTGTTTGCATCATTACGTAGGCTAAGAATGTGAAGCGCTATTGGCTCTTGTGACCGACTACGTCATGCTGATTTATGTTGGAATGAGATCTGACTGTGCGTTTTGATCACTTAGTTCTTTATATAAAGTAATCGTCTGGCTTCAGTTCGCAAGGTTTGCAACGCGAATGGTTTGTAATACATTTATACTGTTTTCTGCAATAAATACCTGACTGTACTTTTACTTGTGTGTTGTGTTTCATATGGTTGAGAAGTGTTTGGGTTTAGGGTAAGGGTGAGGGTGGGGTTAGATGCTCCAAAATGTCTTTAAAACCATAAATGTTTATGAAACAGTTTCTACATTTACAAATTTATAAAATTAAATGTGTCTAATCTGATGTATAATGTAAAAACCTTAAAACATAACAACAGGTTGTAAAAGCTACTGCCGTTAGAGGACACTAATCCCCTAATACGTCACTTTACGTCGTAATAAGGTGCTTGCACAAATGACCTATGAGGTCGTTATTTTTGGAGGACAGTCTCACCATAGTCAAGTCTTTTAGAAATATAAGCATCAGTAATTTGATACAATATTGTTTTTAATATAGATTATCATACAGCCCTGTTTTTATTGTGTTCCATTATTGAGTGTTATTAGTATTGTCACGTGCAGACGTTTGAGTGTTGATTGTAACTCAGCGCGTGCTGGAGCAGACAGTCTCTGACAGCAGCTGAACTCTTTGAAGTGGAATTTTATTTTTCTTAGAAAACCAATAAGTGCTTTACGATGCCTGATCTGTCTTATCTCCCGAAACCCTCCTCGCACTCTCGATTTATTTAGCGCTTTGTTTATTTATTTATTTACTCTACGTTTTTTCGGGCTCACTCCTTGATCACCGAGATAAGCGGTTGAAGAAAAAGAGAATGAGATGTGGAATTACAGACCGTGACTGATGAATCAGTGCTGGGGTTTACACACACAACATACACTGCACATACATGCTCCATAAAATCCACAGGAGACACACACACGCACCTGTCAGTCAGGTAGAGCCTAACCTCCTCTCTTTTTCTTTCTCTCTCTGTCCTATGTGTCTATCTATCTCCTCTATACCGTCTTTTAATTCCTTAAATTCACCATGTTGGGGCTCTTAACTGAGTTAAGCCACGGCTCAGGACAATAAGGAAAAGAATGGGCGAGCACGATGACAAGTCACTGTAAAATTGTAGGATTCGCTTGAAAAATCACAAAGAAAAGAAGGAATTATAAGAAAGATATTAAAGATAATTTGAAAGGTTTTAGAAAGCGAAAGGGGCAGGAAAGAAGATATGAGAGAGAGGTTCTGAAAGCTCAGAGTTTACAGTGAATGTGTAAGTTATTCAGAAGTGCAGTGTAGTGCTGATGCATACTAAGAAGTTGAAGTCTTTGTTTGTTTGTCTTTGGACAGACGTTGAGAGTGAGGGATGACGCCCTGGCTGAGATGAATAGACACTGATGTGTTTGATAGTAAACATCCACTCTCGATCTTTCTTTCCGAAGGGAAATGTTCCTGTAGAAATCTGTTATGATCTCATCACTTTCAACTCACTCTTCTCTGGGTTTCGCAAAGGTTCAGTGGAAAATGACGGATGATTTTGCGCCTAAACCAAATTCAGCAGCTTGCACTAAGACAGAGGAGACTTGACCACAAGAAAGTGAAGAGCACATTTTATCGGCAAGGACAGTTGAAATTGTAGCAGATTGGTCTTGAAAGATAACTTCTTTCTGAACCGATCCTCGTATATTTTTTTGGTATGCATTTTTTGAGATACATCAAGAAATGGTAGATGTTGGATCTCATTGGGATGGCTCTTTGTTATTTGGGCTGCAGTAGGGATCTGTTGTCGGCTAGAAATATCTGTTGGGTGTGTGATATTGCAGTTTGCTTGTTAAATGTTTGAGATATTGGACCATGTAATCATTTCCAGAATCCACCAAGTTTTAGCAGGCCAGAAATCGTAAGAGTAACACTGTCTTGTAATGCACTCTGTTTTAATGCTGGCCCTTAGCTGGTTTCAGCACCAACAACATAAACAAACGGCTTTTGTGGCCCAAACTTAACTTATTGTAGCCTTTCACAAAAAATAGAGTCCCTCTAGAGTAGATTATTTCTAGAGATTCACCGATATATCGGCCAAAAATCTGTATTGGTCAATAAAATCACCTTTTCACATCCCATAGTCATGGCCAATATATCCTATAAATAAAAAAACACGAAAATGCAATGAATTAGAGCTTTGTGCATAGAAAATATCACTAGTTTAATGTTAAATATTAATCATTTAAAAAATGTATAACATGTAGTGACATTACGCACTGCCTGAAAATAGTCTCCTTGATTACTTTCAATAGCTGGGGACTATTTTCGGGCACTGCGTAATATCACTACACCTGCTACCGCCATTTTTCATCAGCAAAGTCCTTGATTTTTATGCCAGTTTAAGAGTATACTTTCTAGCATATCTGCCTAGAAAATCACAACTTTTAATTTTCTGTCGGTCTTAGTACATGATGTAACTACAGAAGAGACCAGTTTTAAATAGGAAAAATATCAAAACTCTTTGGTTATTTTTTTTGCGCGATGCTAATGGTCTAATCAGATTTAAAGTGCCCATCTTATGACTGCTTTTCCACAAGTTATATAGGTGTATGAGTTCCATAAAGCATGTTTCAAAAGTTGTTTGCTCGAAATAGCTTGTAGGAAAAGATTGTTACCCATCTCTAGTAGCCTCTGTTTCAGGGCAGTTCAGATTGTGCCGTTTTGAGCTAGTCTTACATATTTATGAGCTGCTGCTCCTTTGATCACGCCCCACTACTAACGTCATGTGATCGTGCGCATGCTCAGTGGTATCGTGAGCAGTACAGACCATACTGTGTTATTATTTTATATATTATTATTATTAACGGTTTATGTTGCCAACAGACAAATCATGCGGAAAAGTATCACTAATAAGTACACTACAGGAGAAGAAACTCATGACACACAATGATTCCAGATTAAATTGTGATGTTACGTTAGCAGTCACAACAATAAACTCGTTTTCCCTGGACAATGCTAACATATTCCCATTATAAAACATTTTCAAACGCATTATTTTAGCAAATTACAGAAATTAAGACCCGGTGGGGGATGTATACTGCTTGTGGACCGCGTGCTAATTGCTAGAAGCTAGCGGGAGGTCCGGACCGTTACAGTTATTAGAGGCTCGGGGGTTAGCCTCGTCAGAAAAGCCGGGGCGGTAAGGCCCGGTCTCGGTGTGTCAAACTCATCATGACACACAAAGATTCCAGCGTAAATTGTGATGTAGCAGTCTGAACAATACACTCGTTTTCCCTGGACAATACTAACATATTCCCGTTATAAACATTTTCAAACGCATTATTTTCGCAAATTACAGAAATTAAGACCCGGCGGGGGATGTATACTGCTTGTGGACCGCGTGCTAATTGCTAGAAGCTAGCGGGAGGTCTGGACCGTGTATATATCTATGCGGACCGTAAAGTTATTAGAGGCTCGCCTCGTCAGAAAAGCCGGGGCGTACGGTCTCGGTTAGTTTGGCAAAAAGCTTTTAGCTCTAGCATCATAAATGTAGTATTTTGTGACAGAAGATGACAACATGCAAAATATAACGTGACTTCTTACCTTTTGTGATGAAACAACGCGATCGCGAATCGAATCCAGTCTGTTTCAGATGTGTGAATGATCCATGAAAGTCCAATAAAATACATCCAATTACCATTTTTGTCCACAAATGCTTATAATCCGTGAAATATAGATACATAGTCTATTGTTTACATCAGATTTCGCATGAAGGTCTTATCGCCTACAATCTGAGGACTGTTTGCGTCGTAACACACTGTATATAAGATTACTCCGGGTTCCAATAACCACGCGTTAAAACTTTGTTTTTAAAAGTAGGTGGGAGTATAATCCATAATATCCAAATAGCGCTGTTATTTCCGTGAGAGATGATAACAGCACAGAGCGTCTCATTCAAGTGACTGCTCTATGCTCTCTAGCTACCTGGTGGGTGGAGACCTGCGAGTGGGGTGGTGGGCGGGAAAATTCAAACTGAATGTGATAAAAACGGTTTGTTACGTCACAACGGAGCTAAGTTTTAACTGGCGCAATTTGAGACTCAAGGCAGAGGACATTCAGAAACCTGTATCTCACTCAAAACAGCATGGATGGATTTTTTTCCAAGTTTGTATGCGTGTGGGAGCATCAGAGACACAAATGAACACCCCAAAACCCAGAAAAAGTGAGTTTTTCATAATATGGGCACTTTAATGAATTGTGCTAAGCTATGCTAAAAGTGCTAGCGCCAGACCCGGAGATCAGCTGAATGGATTCCAAAATGGTAAAAATCAAATTTTTAACTCTAGGGGAGCTGGAAAATGAGCATATAAAAAAATGGAATGTCCTTTTAATGCAGGTTAATATAAACACCAAACTATCAGTATATGCAGATATCATATATAAATAGATATCTATAGATTATATCCGTGTCTCTCTCAATAACAAGTAAATTACCTTAATTTGAATCATAGCTAAAGCATATCAAAGCGTATGTACTGTATTACACTGATCTGATGTTCCTGTGTAAGATGAATCTATACAGTGATAGCTACAGATCCTTGAATTCCTGACTGGCTGCCAAACCTCTCTTTCGCACAGCGGTGATCCATGCTCGCCGTCTCCTCTCGTCTTTAGTAAAACAAAAACATTTATATTTTCGACAAGGTTAGTTTAGCCAGACCAATAAACAAATGCAGACCGGAAAGGCAACTTTGGGCCCGGTGCGTAACCGTGACATTTTGCGTGTGTCTGATGAATCCGTCTATACACGGTATATCATGGCCCTTCTTGCCTAATTCTTTATAATACATTATATTGCACTATAAAGAATTTGCTGATATAATTTATTATTTGTTATGACAACAAATAATCCATTATAATCGTGTTGAGGTAAAGCGTAATAAATGTATCCTTTATTTTTGCCTGTATGACGTTGTAAATTCTATTCTCTGCTCCTTACTGATTGTGAGTGCCTGCTTGTATCCGTCTACCCACTTACATTATTCTTACATGTCATAGCAAATGATTGCTGCACATATTTCTTAAGGCGTTCTCACTGGAGGTATTAAGCTATCAGATTTTGGAAAGAAAATTCTTTTATTTGTTACACTTACTCATATATAACTAATTCACTGGAAAAATGTGTCCTGCTATACAAGAGCCCTCAGGCTTCCCGAAACCACTGACGCATATTACTTCATTCACTTCACTACTGATATTTTTAGCTTTTAGATGACATATAAATTACACAACACTGTCTCCTGTAACATCATAAGCTGCAGTCAGAACTGCTTGGGTTAGGTTTCGTTGTTTTAGCAGCGAGCCAACGCTAACTACTCTATCAAAACAGTTTTCCCAAATGTCACTTTTCAGCCACCGTAGAAAAAAAGACACGTAATGAAAATGGCTTCAGGTCTGCGTGATAGTCATCTTTGCGTAGAGTCCACATTTGTTTAATGGTGAAAATGAATCTGTGCGGATTGAGGAGAGAGTGAGGTTTTGGCCTCCCTCCCACTGCCAAAAGCTTTCGCTGGCAGGATAAAGTGGGTACAAGATTTTAATCTGTAATCTCCAGAAGATCCAGAAGGAGATGGAGGTGGAGAGAGATGTACATATGTGTATATACGTGTTTACGTATGAGAGTAGAAGTGCGTGAGTGAATCAGAGAGAAAGTGATACAATAAAGAGACAGCAGTAATGTTTATAAGAGGTGGATATTGTATCAGAACCCATTAACCAAGTTGTCATCATAACTTACTGTTAGAAAAATAGCACCACAGTTGATGGTACCACAGTAATGTACTTTATGCTTTGATACTAATGATTGGCATATTCATGTTCTGTGGTAAGCATGTGTTACTACAAATAATACTGTGGTATGTGTTAAAAACATTTAAAATGCATTTTCTGTTGCTTGTATTGTTAATTAGGCAAGGCAAGGTTTTTGTATAGCACATTTCACACACCGAGGTAATTCAAAGTGCTTCAATGAGATAACATACATGATACATGAGAATTTAACAATAAAAAAATAAAATAAATGCGATTTCATAAAAAAAAATGCGCACCCCGATGCTGCTCGAAAAGGCGCTTTTGCGTACTGCTGGAATTTTAGGGATTGCTCCGTGCATTATTGGTAAGATATTTATTAAAACGTGTTAACATTAATGTGTGTTAGCAAAGGTGCAACAGTCACTGGCCCGATTGGCCAATTTAAATATTTAAGCACAACAAGACTTGAAACAGATCTCACGCGATCTCTTTGCTCACGCATTGTTTGATAAGTTTTGTTTGCGCGCACCTCAAGCGCGAGCACGATCCACACCTCAAGTGCTGCGTCCAAAACCGCCTACTTCATACTATATAGTACGTGAAAAGCAGTAGGCGAGGCGAGTAGTATGTCCGAATACATAGTATTCGAAAAACAGTAAGCGAAAAGTACCTGGATGAACTACTACTTCCGGTTAGATTTTGCAGTGTGCATACGATGGACACTTCACTATCCCATGATGCCCCGGGAAAGGAGTTATCCAACGACTAAAGCTGTGTCCCAATTCAAGGGCTGCAACCTTATGAGCATTCGACCTTAAAAGCTGAGCACTCGGTCTTTCGAGGTGGAAGCCTCAGAAGTTCGCGAAGAGAACTGAAATGAGACGGTCTAACCTTCGGAGGACCCATAATTAGCGTCACCTGCTGCACGCGCCCACATGCACGTTTCTGACTTATTAAAATAAATATGACATAAGAAAAATTATTAATTTATTTTAGAAATATGACACGTTGATGTATATTAAACTATTCAACAGTATACCAAATTAATCAACCTTATAAATATACGCAACATAAAAAGATTATTATTAACACAAAACATAACTTATAATAATAAAACAGTGACAAGAAAAAAATGTTTTCTGATAAATACACTTTTATTTAATAAAGGTTTTAATTGTTTATTTTAGAATATCCAGCCATTATATGCAGCCGTTGCAGACGCGCAATGACTCTTGGGATATCCTCGGCTGTTAAGGATCCATTCGTTCTATCCTTAAAAGCGCGGAGAAATGAGGACGCATTTTGAGGCTTCATTCTAAGCATCCTTTGAAATGGGACGGCCTTACTGGCCTTAAGTCGCGCTGCTGTGACGCAATCGGTCTTAAAATACGTCCTTAGAAGGTCGCAGCCCTTGAATTGGGACACAGCTAAAGAAGAGGCATGCAGCTCTTTTCACGCTGGAATGACATGACGTGATGACGACTTTGGTCACGTGATGTAGGAACATGGCGGATGTAGTACGTCTGAATCCCATTCACACTACTAGGATTCATACTATACAGTACCTACTGTTTTAACTGCAAGTAAGTAGGTACTTCATCTCATTCAGTACCTACTGTACAGTATGCAGTTTTGGAAGCAGACAAGGTTTCAGACAGCTTGCTAGTAACTGACACAAAATGGCAACTGAGTTGGTTTTCTTGCACTTGAGCGGACATTTTAAAACGAAAACATCTCAAAATGCCGTGATTATAATAGTCAAAGTCTTTTACACATTAAATAAATACAAGCAGATGAGAAAAAAAATGCGTGTGTAACAATATATTGGATCCATACATTTAAAGTGACAGTGCACCCATTTTTAGAGTATAAACCTGATGCTGTTTTTAATATTAATCAAACCACAGACAAAAAAATCATAATTTCCTTGTCTTGACTAAATAACATTTGTAACTTTTAATAAGAATGAATCCAATATACAGGTACACAGTAAAGGCTATGCAGTATTATCTGATACTTTATTTAGTTTCTGTACTCTACAAGAAAATTACAGACCAGCCTGAAAACATGAACATCACTGTGTTTATTTCATTTGTATGTTTGTTCTATTGTATTTATTTGTGTTATTGCTCATAATCAGATTTTTTTAATTTCTGACCATTTACTTGTATTTAGCAATATTTGAAATTTATATGACTTAGAAGACATTTATAAAGGTTACATGTGTTAAAACAATAACCAGGCATATTTTATTTTATATACATCATCGTCTACCATGTTTAAACCAAAGTGATATGGCGAAGAGAGTAGTCAGGAGATTAATGATGTTGACAGCATGTAGGATGTCGGCGCTATGAATAGTGTGAGTACCAAGCAACATCTCCAGGTGCTCCTTTGAGAAACAGGACAAAAAAGTTTTGTGCACCCCTGACTATTGGTCAGAATAGGACCCTTGTTAATACCAACTAAATCCCAAATTCTATACGTTGACTGGCCCTACAGTATTTAATGTAAATAACATAAGTTTTTGTGTATTTTATGCGCTGTGCTTGAATCTTTTGAAATTATATGAATTTGTACGTATTTTATGAGATGGCTAATTCTAAGTTTATAAAGTGAATCATACAAAAATGTCTGAATTTGATCATACAAATTCATACAATTTGGCCAGCTCATGAAATATGTATGAATTGCAATGTGATTGTGTTGTTATTACCCACCTCATTTTTCAAACTGAACCTTATATATCATTCCTTATATATCATTGAACCCTTAACCCTCTCTACTCCTAATTTGCACTGCGCAACAGAAACAGGATTGTGGTATTGTGACGTTATTCAAAGCTTTTGGTCTCCAACTGCCTTTTTAAGCCCAGTTTTCTTTCACCTAAGAGAGCGAGAGAGGGAGGAGAGACAAACGGAGAAAGAAAATCACAAAGCTTTTAGGCTTTGCCTCATTAGGTCAAGCAAAAAGCATATGTCCAGTTGCCTCTGGCTAGAGGAACTAAAATCCCCGGCACAAAAGACTTCTGCCCACAGTGATGCCCCACAATGCCTTTAAACACTCTCACTTTTTGCGTCTGGCTCTTCAGCAGCTGGGCTTCTATTATCCGTCCCCGCCTCTGTTCTCGGACACATTGCTGTGATGTTGTGAACACATTTTTCTAATGTTTTACACTTCATATAATCCATTCTCTCAGCGTGCTCACTCTGAGGGGAGAGGTAATTGATGAGCCTCGGAGAGCCGGGAGGGTCAATGTGGCTGAAAGGCCAAGCTCTCAATCTCGCTGTCACACATACAAATATATACATGCAATGAAATTCAGTTCAGGGGGTGGGGGTGTTATATAAATACTTGTGGAGCCACTATTAATGCTCAACGAGAAGCACGATGCACTTAAAAATGTCTGTGGTGACGTGAGAACTATTTTTTGAACAGCCGAATGTTTGTCTAACTGAAATAATACATGCAGAATGAACATGTCAGCGACACTGTGTCCTTCCTGTTTTGTATGTTTTACAAGATGATACAGTCAAATACAGCTGTGTAACTTTCGTGAGCCTGTCTGTTTGCTATGCCAATATATGTTTTCTAAGAAATGCCCCCTGGCTGTAACGTGTGCTTGTATCATGTGTTACCTTTATAGGCGGAGTTTTGCGTGTATGTTTGTGGGTGCACCTACTTGCAAACAAGGGTACTACAATACTTTAAGATTAGCGAGAGAGTTTAAATTAATTAAAACATTTTAGCCTTAAAGGGATACTCCAGCCAAATATAAAAAAATGATCCCATGATTTATTCACCCTCAAGCAATCTGAGATACATATGCCCATCATCTTTCAGACGAGAACTTTTGTTGTTATTTTAGTAAATGTCCTTGCTTTTCCAAGCTTATAATGGGAAAAAACAGGGATCAGGAAACAACTTCGTACTTTAAACCCCAAAAGACTGCATTCATCCTTCACAGAGGTAATCCACATGGCTCCAAGGGGTTAATAAAAAAGTTTTTTTCGAGTAATCAATGCGATTTTATAACATTATAAACTGTAATAACTAGCTTGGATGGCATCATTACCAGTTATTGTAGTTTATAAAGTTTAAAATATGTTTTTTTTTTTTCAAAATCACATGGATTATCCACAAAATACCTTTATTAACCCCTTGGAGCCATGTGGATTACTTCTGTGAAGGATGGATACACTTTTTGGGCTTCAAAGTCAGAAGTTGTTCCCTTATCCCTGTTTTCTACTCTTACAGGCTTGGAAAAGCAAGGTTATTTACAAAAATGACTCCAAATGTGTTCATTTGAAAGATGATACACATATGTATCATAATTAAACATGGGATAATTTTGATTTTGGCTGGAGTATCGCTTTAAGTTACTCAGTCTACCCATTAAAATATTAAGAATTAATTCTCATATTTCTCTTTCATTAATTGCTCAAACAAAACCATAAGTAGCTCTAGTCTGGGGGGGCAGTGCCCCCCCAAACACCACCTATGGTTACCTTAGCATTTTTTGCATCACACTACCTGTTCAGGGAGTCTATATGTTAAAGGTCCTTCTGCTGTTGGTCAGCTAGTATCATGCTGGACCTGTCACATAGTCCTGGTGTGTTTGAATGCGTGTTTATTCATCCCTCCTGTTAATGTGGGGTAAACCAAAGTGTGTTTCCTTGTACAAATACACACACCCGCCTTAGTTAGTCAATGCCCTTAGTCTCACCCTCTTCACTGTGGTCCTGAACCCAGAAGCGCTGCACAACATCACCCGGCTGACGACAGCTACCGTCATTCGTGGCTAAACAAGCACACACACACCACACACAGATAAGGTTGGCATATATAGGGTGCTAGATTGTGATTTTGTTTCTCTCGTCAGCTCGCCTAAAACACATCACACATAGACGCTCTCTCTCTCTCACACACACAAACATACACATGTGTATGTGAGACATCCAGATTGTGTCATCTGTGTTTAGTCTGATGCCGTTCTCTTGTGTGGCTCAACCGACCTTGTGACCCCTCAGTTAGAATTAGGCTTGAAACTCTTTCATGCTGGGCTTTCTTAGACAGGTAACCAGCGCTGACAGGTAATGCTTCAGTGAGAGACAGAAGTGCTGTCTCACGGATGAACGAGGTATGAAAAGAAATAAAGGAAAAGAGATCGCTGTGAAAACAGGTGAGGTGAACCAATGCTGAGAGCACTCTTTGCGTAGCTTTCTTAGCTGTCAATCATCATAGCTTAGAGTCCTACTACTGCAGAGACAGACAGCGAGTGAGTTTGGTGTCTTGCTTTTATTAAATATATAAAAACAATGACAACTTATTTGTAACATAATATACACACAGAATTGTGAGTTATTCAGGTTTAATCATTAGTGTTTGGTTAGATGTTGTTATTCAGAGTCCTGCTGCATCAGTGTAATATAGATTTGACCTTTGACTTTCGGGATATACATGTATATTGATTTCTTTAAGCACGGGCTAAGAGCTTGTCCATATGATTGGAGGTAAAGCCTCATTCCCCTATTTTATAATAAGAGTGCTTGTTTCTTTATTGTAGATGCTCAGAGATTTAAAGAGTCGGATGGTGAGGAATAATTGTAAGCCAAACACTGTAAAGTTTGATATGAATGTACAGATCTCCCTTTAAATGTTTCTTGAGCATATCCTAACTAAGCATGAATATATTGTGCATTATTATTCCTTACAGGTCTGTTGAATGCTTTATTATGATTGGTTGATGTTCCATGGGTGTTGATTATTTTTCAATAACCGCACACCTAACCTTTAAAATGTCTTAAGAAATGGCACCAGAGCAATATTTTTGATAACCGTGGTATAAGCGGAATAATTGACTCTGGTCCTTTGAATTATTAGAAAATAATGCACACCCGGCATAAACACCTTGGGTGTGCATTATTTTCTTATAATTCAAAGGCCCGTCGTCAATTATTCCTTTACTTATACCACAGGGCTGTTAAATGCTTTATTCTGATTGGTTGAGAAATGTTCCATGGGTTTTGATTATCTTTCTGTAAACCGCACACCTAACATGTCAAATGTCTTAAAAATAGACAAAAAAATTTTTGTAACCGTGGTATAAGCGGAATAATTGACTCCTTGGTCCTTTCAATTATTCGAAAATAAAGCACACCTGCCGTTGTGCCACATTACCACCTTGTGTGTGCATTATTTTTTTATAATTCAACGGCCCGTCATCAATTATTCCTTACATCTAACACTGTTTATGACCTACTGTTTGTGATACTATTGAAACAGGCCTGCGACCAATTTGTCCCACTAGTTAAAAACCTCTATAATGTTACACATATTTTACCTCTAATTGACCAACTGACCGAAATGAGCTCCATGTTAACTTTTGTAAATGTCACAGAGGTGTTTTGAAGTGATAATAACTGACTGTGGTGTTTGTAACTAGACTCAACTGCTGCTGGCTGTGGTGGAGGATGAGAACACGGCGCAAGAGAACAGAAGAGAAATGGCGGACGTCCTACTGAACGCCCTGACAGACAGACAGCAACACAGACAGACATGGAGAGACAGGTAAGATGCATGTATGAAGATAAAAGAAACCTGAACTCTCACAAACCCCTGGGCTCTGACAAACATTTAATATGTTGAATTGTATAAAAGATTTGCTAGTTTGAAAAATCCAATCGGAGGACAATCCATCAGGCCTGAAAGTGTGCTGATAGCTCATTGACTTCCTTCCTGAAAGATAAGACCAACTGAGAGACATTACCCATTTGTTCCGATAACAGATAGAAACGACCTTACGCGCTGATACGCATACCGACGCACTTTTTCCCCCTCTTTCTTCATTATTGCCCATTAGAATGGTGTGTGTGCGTGTGATGATCTGTCTTCATTTAGATCAGGCCTACACCATTAGTCTTCAGGGCTTGAAATTTCCCCTTTAAAATTCCTGTATCTTAACCTTTGCAACATTAAGGGCCCCTCCCTGTCCTCTTATTCCTCTAAAGTAGCCCCATGATGGGGGTTGTCCCCTTTCTTTGACCTCTCAGTGACGCCCAGGCCTGCTGATACCTGTAAGCAGTGATGATGTTGTGCTGAACCTGCAGTCTCTTTGTGGAGGCATTTGACAAATGAATCACAACCTGGTCCAAACACACACCCACCTATGCCCATACACTTTTTTGTCCAGTATATTAGAGGAACAGCAGTTATACCATTGAAATACGCAGCTGTGTGTTGGAACTTGGTTGCTGGTCTTAGCCAGTATGAGCCAAAATAGGTCATCCAGACTGGTTATTAATAGGTGCTTGCTGGTAGATGACCATAGACCACCACCAAAGATCTAATCGACTTTAAGTGACATAATGTCTGGTTGGTTGACTAGCCAATAATCAGCTTGTACCAACTAATGACTTGTTCAGGCCAACTTAGGCTAGCTACCATATTCAAAAGCACAGCTACCTGGAAACACACATGCAAATTTGCACATCTAGTCGCACGCATGGAAGTTTATTTCAACAAACGGAATAGCATGATTAGATAAGGTTACCTTCACTCCTTCATGTGTGTGCCCACTTCAGTATGTTTGAACTCGTCTCTTTCCACTATCACTTCCTGCCCCTCCTTTGGAGCAAGATAACGTCACTACGGACGTCAGGCGCGGGTCTGTGAAGTAGCTGTCAACAAATAGCATTAGGAGAGGGGAGGCAGATAGCCCAGCGTAAGGTCAAGACAAGCTGTTAAGACAAAAATGAACTCGACTGATAATATCTCCTCTGACACGAGGTGATAAAGCGAACTCGTGCACAGCACTCCGCTTACCTGAATATAATGATGTATTGATACTATTATCATGACAGAATATTATAACAACTATAATGACTCACAGCGCTGTTTACAGGCATTCATTTCTGACCACTCTCCTTTATAAGAAACTTCAGAGTTGTGTGCTAAATCATGTTGCTTATTTTTCAGCGAAAGGTTTCAATTGTTTTTTTAATTTAGCATGCAGAAGGCCCACTCTTCACATTATGCCTTTCTTTTGTCTCTGCATCTGTGTTTTGAGTGGTAAAAACCAAGTGATGGATGGCTGGTGCTGCAGGCTCATAAACATAAGCACAGCAGGCTGATTGATTAGGGCTTTTATTGTCTTACAGACATTTGCTTTCTTAAACAGTAGTTTAAGTGTTGCAGACTGTGGGGCATCTGGACCCGCTTCTTTAGCTATCTGAGTTCCTGTCTGAGATGCTATATGTGACTGCAGGGACTTATGGGTACTCAGGCTGAGTGGTGACCTCACTTCATCTCATCTGGTAACTTATAAGTTGACTTACCTGAAGCAGGCGTGCTGCTTGCCTCCATATTACACCATTGTCAAATCACTCCGCAAAGTCAAACTTTATGATGTATGAATGTTATTAGATTTTATTTGCAGTGCATTACAAAAAATCAGACAGCAAACAAATGATGCAAGATCTTTTCTAAAAGCTAACTTTACTTGTTGTAGCTCATGCTATCCTTTTTTTTAAAAACCAATAATTTTTAATTGACACATAAAAAGTCACTTAAGTTCATTCTTGGTGCCCCTGTGGGAAAAAATGGTCAAAAAATGGTCACTAGCTGTCACAGGGGCAGTACTCTTTGAAAACGTACACATTTGAACCTTAAAGTTTATATTAATAAAAAAAAAAAAAATAATAATAATAATTAATTAGTTACATTTATATAGCATTTATATATTAGTACCTCAGGGGTACATATTGGTACCAATGAGTGCATATTAATACCTTAAAGGGACAAATATCTGTACCTTAATGCTACATAGGAGGTTTTAATGGGTACTGCCCCAGTGACAACTTGGGAAAATTGTTGAATTTTTTTTTCTGACACAGTTAAAGAGAAACTACAGGTCACATTATTCTCACATTAACTATGTATAGTTTGTGCCGATTAATATATATCGGTAACACTTTAAAATAAGGTCCCATGTAGTGAACTGAATTTAACAAAAACCCTTTTCGGACGGTAATTGTTTTTTTTTTGTGGGGACGTAAGGTATTTTCATCATTTATAGGTGGTTGTCAGTGATTTTATTGCCGTCCGAATCCAGAATGCTTTTCTCCAACCGCCCACATAAAAATACCCGTCCGAATTACCTACAAACACCAAGGTCGCAACTGTCCAAACAAATGAACAGATTAAGATAATTATTAAAAATTGTGTTTAAAATATATATATAAAAAATTAATACACTGTGGCAGTAGTTTATATTCAAAACCTTTCTTATGAACACATTTCACAAATAAAAGTAGTTTTAAAGATGTTGCAATAATTAAAAAAACTTTTGTCCAACAATTTGCATGTTCTTAAATGTCAGGGTGGTACAACCGCAAACATAGGCCTTTAACTAAGAAGTGAACAAGTAGTAACAGTAAACATTACATTATTAAGTGTTCCTTCAGGCTGAATGAAAAGGTTTGTAGATTTGTCTCAAATACAAAAAATAAAGTTTTGTAATGGGTAAAATGATACACGTTCAGTGTCAGGTGGTACAACCAATATGAAGCACTTCACCGCTTCACATTTCATCAAACACATTTAATAGTACTTAAAAACTATATTTATGAACTTGGTAGCATAGGCAAAAGGTAATACACCAAGTAGAAACCTGTTCAATGTGAATTAGTTTAAAAACGTCAGGTGGTCCCATTAGGAAGTGATATAGTAATTTGGTTGCACCACCTGACATTTTTTTGAATGGGAAAGTCAAAAACCTGTGAAAATGCATTTACATCTCTTGAACAAACACAACTTGTCTAAACACATTGTTTTTTAGTCTAAAAATATGCATTACATACATTTTTAAGGATTTCTTATAAGCCATTTTTGTCATTGACCCATATGCATATCCATATGTATCAGGGTGGTGTGTTGAATATTCTAAAATGATTATGCTGCTCTGCATCTTCCATACATCAAATCCAACTTTTTGGGAAGGAAGACCTCTCAGAGATTCATTTGCATAGACAGACAGAAGGGGTCGACCTTGTGGTTATGTTTCATCCATATGCAAGCCGCAGATTTGTGGGTCAAAACGATTGATCTTTGGCTCACAGCCTTTATGCCTGCATAGACATGATGTAATGGAAACTTTGTGTTCATACACACACACACACACACACATTTTGGTGGATCATACTTTACTCAGGTGGATTCTACAACTCCTGTCACATCTACATCCTCCCATTGACCTCAGTAGGGGTCACAGTCCATTTCTGCGGTGGGCAGATTGCATGTTTGGGAGGTGATGAAGGGGGCAGTGCTGGGAACAGCTGTGTGGTTTGTAGTGACTGTGCTAACTGCTGTAGGCTTTGTAAGGTCATTATATGATAATGAAAATGATTACTGAATTACATGGGGGTTTAGGAGAGGGGAGGGGAGGGAACTAGGCTGAATTTGATAAATGATCTCTGAAAGTGCCCATCTGTCTCCACCCTCTCTCTCTTTCTCTCTCGCTCTGCCTTGCCCTCATATTACTTTCTTTTTAATCTCTATCTCTCTTAAATGTGGCACTTTCCTGCGTTATTCCACAATATGTTTAAACAATTTGTTTTAAAAAGAAAGAAATAATGTGTTTTTGTATTTAGCTGGACTTATCCACTACAGGGATACTTGATCTAGATCAGCATTGTGCGTTTCCGTCACAGAGCAGGCGGTTCAAGGATGAATGTTTGATTGACCCTCTATAATTGTTGGTCTTGACCCAGGAACCGCCAAGATTAGAGGTCAAAGGGTGGGATAAAATCTTCAACATGTAACCTGTCTAAAAAACAACAAATCAGACTGGCAGTACTGAGACGGTATTAGGTCGCATAAGCTAGATGACTTGCAATATAATTGACTCTTATCGAAGCTAGGAATCTGATGGAGGTTCACTATTTCAAGAAATAACAGGATGTCAGTGAAACTACGAGAGGGATAGAGAGCGCCGTACATCATAAGATGATCTCACCTTCCTTATTCAGAAGATGTCTCTGTAGTTTAAATGGACAGAACAGATTTAAGACATGATTTACTAAAGCGTGCAGGTCATTTAAAACCAGATCCTTTATAGACGCAAGGAGCAAGAGAACAAGTACTTGGATGCACGAGTGGCTCTTTAAAATGCCGTAGTTATAAATCATTTAATTTTAATTGAACAAGATTTATGAACTTCTTTAAGGCTTTGCTTAACCTGGTCTCGTTTCTTTTTTAACATGTGGATTTGGAAATGTTTCTAATAATATTAGAATTGAGTTAATCATTCATTCCCTGGAGGTTTGAGTGAATGTGTGCAATGTGGCACTTGTGGAAATGTTTGTTTGCATTTGTTTGCATTTGAGTGTACGTGAGTGTTGCATCCTGGAGCCCACAGCTGCCCACGTCACTCACCCTCGAGCGTGACCTCTGACCTCAGACTCTGAATGTCTGTATTTCAGTGAGTGTCCCTATGTGTCGAGTGTGTTGTGACCTCTCGTACTTCACCTGGGTGGAACCTTCAGAACAAAACTGCCACAGGCTGTCATCGCACACTCACAAACACACTGCAGGGTCATGGAGTTCATAGAGCCAAGCAGAAGTTTCTGTCGAGACTAAAGCGTCATATGCAAATATGTAGGCAAACATGATTGCTAACTTGCGTCTGTTTTGGCAATGCAAATGTAATACAGTACAATTACAAGTAACATGCATTGCTGCAGGAAATAATCAAGGATTCGAGAGCAAAGTAAAATTTTTGACAGCTTACAGGTACACTCTTAAAAATATGTTCCTTAAGGGTCTTTGTTGGGCTGTGTGGTTATACTCTATAAAACCTTTAGCATCCACCGACCTTACTGTTGCAAAAAAGGTTCTTTTTAGTGAAATAAATTGTATTTTAAATTTGTTTTTACTGAAACTTAATTTTATAAATACTGTAATTGATTGGAAAGGAGTTCCACAGCGCCATTTAGATATCGAAAAATATGAAAGTAGGGTGAGGTGAATTTTTTTATTTTTATTTATTGAGTAATATGTGATGTTAATCTTTGAATAGGCTGTATATCACATTAGTTAATCTGTTACAAATCTGTAACACCTGTAACAAAGCTGCAAAACAACTATGTGTCAGTCGAACCAAGATATTTAATATAAACAAAATGAGTCACTGGTATTGATATGATTGGGGGATGATAAGAAAGTCCGCTCTAGTCCCACCCCCTCCAATAAAAAGAGCCAATAGTCAATCAGGATCTTCTAATAGAGAAACTTTGCGCAGAATCGACAGGTTTTTTTCTAACAAGACCTGGAGGCCTTGCAAATATAGTAACTCGACTTCTTCAAAAGGACTTTGAGTTGAACACCGTTGCAAAAAAGTAACTTTTAGCTAACGTTAGCAGCCTATGATAATTGTAAACTATTTAGGACAAATATAATGTTATTTAATGTTAAACTATGAGAGTGGGGCTCTGTCCCACGACAGGGATTTGTCCAGAGTCACAGCGGAGAGCCGCTGTCAGACGTCGCCGGTGTGTGACATTCATAGAAAATAATGCTTTCGATTTTTAGATACATGGCACGACGCAGCGCTTCTGTCCTGGTTTGCAACCTTCTTAAAGCTACATCACGTGTCACTGCTTCTATACCCCATAAAAGTAGTAAAAAAATTATGTGTTGCTTTTCATTAAAAGTAAAAATGTAACCATTTAATTGTACTTTTTAAAACAATAATAGAATGCGTTGCTTTTAAAAGTTAAACATTTTCAAATATACCATTTGGCTCTCTCTGTTCCTTAGCCTCACTTTTATACACGCAAAAATTCAATCCAGCACCAGTTGTCGTCTCATGAGGAATGGGTTGTCTCCATAGCTGTCAATCCTGCGGCGTATCTTTTGTCCCAGCAGTGACTGTGTCCCTCCCACCAGGGTCCAACAGGAGGCAGACAATAGAGCTGCTGTCCCAGAGTGGAGAGAAAAAGACCGTTCATGTCTATCTTCAATGCGAATGGACAGCGTCACCGTGCACATGACAGCCCTGATGCTAGGGAGACCTTTACAGTTAGCAGAGATGGAGATATCACACATGCACACACTCTTGCACATGTCCTTAAAGGTGCACTCCAGTGTTTCATCCTTATTAAAAAGTTTTGAATAGTACTTCAAAGACTATCAGACACCTAGTATAAGCTGTGTTGTTTTATTATACCTGAAACGGGTTGCATCATGGAGGCCGCCATTTTCCATGAGATCACATGACTGGCAAATACTCCTTGTTTTTGCTCTATCTTGGTAAACCGACTTGAGGGCATTTCAACTTACAAAATAAACTGATGATGTCTGACTTTAAATAGCTACTGGGTGATGCTGTGTCCATGCTTGTAAGTTTTAGTATACCCGAGTCTGTCTCTGAGGGTTTGATGCTCCTACCAAGTCACCTGTTTAATTAGCAATATCACGTATGTTTGTTTATCTCAATGTAAGGACTACACCCAGATACAGTATGAACATGCTAACACACAGCAGACAGACTTGAGCATGGGGACTGCTGAGTGAAGATGCAGTCGGGTTTTCTCAAGACTTCTAATGTATGTTTAGCTTGGCACTGGCTGCTATGTTTACAGCGGGGTTTTGCATTGCTGGCTAGGTCTTCTTATATGTTTTACCGTAGGCTCTAGCGCTCACGGGCAAACACCTGGGCTCTGCTTTCAGTAAACACAAGCAGACATATTCTTCCACTTGTGTGTTGGTTGCTCAGAGAGGTACAAATGTATTTGTGTGTGTCTGGGTGTGTTTCTTTTATCATTGGCAGAGCTGTAATTAGTGTGAAAGTGATGGTTGGGCTTTAAAAGCTGTCATCTAATTTGTCTGTCTTTATCGAAACAAACATGTGTGGTCCCTCCCTCGCGACGTGCGTGCGATTTGTGATTACTAGCAAAACGAGCGTCTGAGAGTTTGATCATAAATTACACAGATTCACCTAAACTGCTGTTTAGCAATCATAAAGCTATGCATGACATACCCCCCATGTGCCCGCTCTCGTATGCCTGCGGTCGTCAGGAATGGAGAGTACACGCAGTTCGGATCTGGACAGACGCCAGTACAAACTGGAATGCCGCTTTGAGCGTCCAACAGTAATTCTTATTATATTTGTTTGCGGAGAAGAAAGTAAGTCCTATTTGTTTCTTTGGTTGTACGTTTGCGGCCAGAAACACAAACAAGTACAAGGGGTTACACCCAAACACACACCAACTCCGTCGGCGCGCATACTGTTGAACACATGTGGCGTTTTCCTAATGGCTGGGAGGGTGACGGCTGTTCCTCAGCACAAGGAAGGCTTCATTATGTGACCAAACTCTAAACAAGAGTTTACCAGAGGACATGATTCAGCAAGTTACCTCCCCGTGTAAAACTAACGTTTCTCGGATGCGTCCAAATGAGAGGGGAGAGAGCCATTAAAAAGAGAAATTGCTTTTCGTTTTAATTGCTCGCTCGGTTTAATAAAAACAGCATCTCATAATTATACTTCGTGCAGCGATGGTAAATGGTTTGCTGTGCTTGATGCAATTATGGCCACCACAGAAATTCGGGGCCCCAGAAAACAGTCACACACTCTGCTATTAAACGCTGATTTTATATGGAATAAGAAACGAAGAAACGCGTGAGGCTTACCAAAGCGGCGCAACATTACTGCATCCCCGGATAAGCCAAAAACAGCACGAAATGAGACAGGCAAGTCCACTGACTATATGTAAAATATTGTGTGGAGCTTTTTTTGAGAATAGCATTGTTAGTGCTGCAGGATACATTAAAGCATTATAGAGGCATATATATATATATATATATATATATATATATATATATATATATATATATATATATATATACATAGATATATATATACATAGATATATATATATATATATATATATATATATATATATATACATAGATATATATATACATAGATATAGATATAGATATTTTACATTGCATCTTTAGATTATAATAACATAAAATTCAAATCCATGATTTGATTTTCAAAGATTTATTATAAAAAAAATATTATTTTTTTCTGCAAAATGCTGTAAATCTATTGAATCAATATATAAATGTGCATTCATCTTTGCCATGTTATATTCATTTAGTTGACTAGTGGTATACACTGATTACTCAATTTTTTAAGGTAAGTGGTTGCAATCAATTTATTTAAGCTAAATTTAAACAAAAGTTTTTTTAATTTATTTTACTTTACTAATCTTTTTTTTAATGTAGCTTAAATAAATTGATTGCAACCACTTACCTTAAAAAAATGGAGTAAATTGAATGAATCATTTTTTTTCCAGTAAGGGGGGCCGCGAGATGGTGCCAGGGGGGCCCCAGTCTTATGAAATTTTATAAAATACATTAATTTGTCATGAATTCTGTGTAATTAAACCTTAAAAAAAATATGGCTACTAACCAACAGCACTACTTTTTATAATTTGTTTTGTTTAATTCAAATGTTACGTTTTTGTCATAAAATTTCTTTGGGGGGGCCGTGAAGGAATGCCCCGTACACAGTGTACGTTGAAAAAGTTTGAGAACCACTGCTTTATGGAACTCTACAGCCCAAAATGGTTCTTCTATGGTATCGTGAAGCACCTTAATGTTTTGAGTATACGTATCTATTGAGGAAACTCCTAACAGAATCTTTGTTAATTTGCTTTCACAGTGCATATGACCATATATTAGAAATGATGACATTGTCTTATTATATATCGCTGCTAACTTGCTCACTGCCCCCCCCCAAATATTCTCACTTTTAATAGTAAACATTGCATGGTCTTTTCTGGCTTATGGTTCCATAAAGAACCTTTAACCTCCACATAAGCTTTCCGTTTTGCAAATGTTTTATATATATATATATATATATATATATATATATATATATATATATATATATATATATATATATATATATATATATATATATATTTTTTTTTTTTTTTTTGGAGAACCAGAAATGTTTCTTCTGTATTGTTGCAAAAAGCCCTTTAAGAACCTTTATTTTTGACAGTGTATTGTTCCTCTGCTATATGCAAATCCCATCATTTCTTCACTTACATAAAGGAAGGCCTCGGCCATGTTGCGTGTGTAATTAGTACCTCATATCCTTGACTCTGCTGAAGTGACATGTACGTTAATAATAGTGTTAGCTCTCCTTAATCTCTCTCCACAGACACACACGCTCACTCCTTTTGCCCCTGCACTGTTAATTATTTCCAACACCGCTGGAGCAGAGTCCTCTTCGTGGCAAGCATATTGTGTCTGGCAGGCGAGCGGAGGGTTATAAATGATGCTGAAGGTGAAGATGTGACTGTGAGGAGATAGTTATGAAAATTTTATATGTATATGTGTTACGGCTACAGCTGCTGCTGTCAGTGGAGGAATTAGTGCGGGTCAGGGCTGTCAGTGAGAGAGGGGGACCTGTCAGAGCCCTAAACACACACACTCAATGCAGACCATCAGTGTTCATTACCAAACTTAGTCAGGGATACAGGAGGTAGGTGGAGCGATTCTTTCAACCTTACCTGCTGCATTCAGCTGCTGTCTGTGTCTCGCTATGAGGCTTAGTTCATGAGTAGGGTACAAAATAGGGCCTGAAAATACTTGATGATACAGTATGACTCTATAATTCTGTGAGGAGGGGCGGTTTACATTTTGGGCACATGATTTGGAGAAGACACTGGTGTACAAGGATGAATGGTACAGTATGTGGAACATACTGGGAACCATTAAAAGCTACATTAATTGTAATTTGCTATGTATATACTATATTAATATACTGTCATTTACTAATGTACACTCTCAGAAAAAAGGTAAATGAAGGTAAAAAGTTTTACACTTTTGTTCTTAAAAGGTACATATTAGGAGCTTTTTTTAAAGGTACTGCCCCAGTGACAAAACGGTTTTGTCAAAACTACTTTACCTTTTTTGAGAGTGTGTAAAAATAAACAATATGCACAATAAACATAAATAGAGATAATTAATGGGATTGAAGTATTTATTCGTTTATTTTTTTGTTCGTTGTTATGTGTACATTTTCTGGGCCACTAAATAGTATTATATTCTCACCTAAATGTTTATTTTAGGTGTTTAATAATATTTCAAATGTAATTGTTAAACGTTTTCCTAATTTTTTTGCTTGGTGCAACTTTATTTTTTGGTAACAGCTTTTGTTTGTTAATGCATTAGCTAACAATGAACAGTACTTCCATTAATCTTAGTTCATGCTAATCTCAGCATTTACTAATACATTTGTAAAAGTTGTAAATGTTAACATTTCTTAATGCACAATGAACTAGTTTGAACAATTATTTGAATTGGTTAACATTAACAGAGATTAATAAAAGCCGAACTAATAAAAGTTAGTTGATGTCAGTAAATGCATTTACTAATATTAACAAATACATCTTTTGTGTGTATGACCGTTTTTCTCATAATTGGTTTTGTGTGAAATTTCCAACATTCTTTTTAAATGTCACGTTCTTATTGATCCCATTTTTAAAACCCTAGTTAGCGTGTAATGTTGCTGTAATAGCATAAATAATACCTGCAAAATGATAAAGCACAAAGTTCACTGCCAGGTGATATATTTTCTTTAACAAATTGCGCCTTCAAAGCCTACAGCGAAAGGCCGGTTTGGACTACAGCCCTATACTTCCTGCTTTAATGACGTCAGTAAAACAGTTTTTTGACTAAACTCCGCCCACAGGAATTCGTCAGTCGCCAGCTAAGCTAACGCCAAGCTAAGATGCTATCAAATCACAACACACTAAACAAACTACACAATCAGAACTTGTTACGTATTTCTGAAGGAGGGACTTCATAGAACAAGGAAGACATCAGCCCGTTTTGAGGACAGTGAAAACAGCGATATACAGAATATAAAATACCGCAGTTTTTTACACGTGAAACATGAACACATGTTATATTGTGCACTGTAAACACAATCAAAGCTTCAAAAACACAGAAAGAACGGGACCTTTAAGGGTTTTTTTCAGTACCACTTTCTCCTGAAACTTTGTAATTAATACAAGCACGACCCGTCATCTCCCGCTCCCTCGCCACAAACGTGCAGTTTCCAGAGAATTCTATTAGCCCAGACCAGCAGCTGTTAATTACCTCTCTACATCCCTCGCTTTTAGACAAATGAAAAGCTCTGGTACAGATGTAGGATAGAGTGATACACTGCCTTTCCACTCCCTCCTATAAAGCCACTTTCGGGAATAGGTCATCAATCCACCGTTGATAAATGTCCTGGGTTGGTAATGAGTGTCTTATCGGGTTGGGATTAGTGCAGAGATTTTTTTGTAATTAGTGTACAAGCACAGCCGGTGCCGCTTTCTTGGATATGTTTGTCCGTGTTTTACTCTAACTGAATTGTGTGTGAACTTTTCTGAGGATGAAAAGAGTCGTCCGTGAGGGAGTGCAGCTTATGTAGGACTTTGAAATAAAAACAGAGCTAATCCACAGGCAAGTGCTTTACAAAGAGACTTCAAATTAAGTGTGATACATCGGATGGCCTGGATATAGGCATGATGATGACGATTATATTGAGGGCAAGCTAATAATGACACAATTGCTTGAGTATGTTACAATAAAGCTTTTGAGTATATTTGACTGAAGGTACTTAATGTGAACATGAAAGAATATTTTACACATTTATTTATGAACTGCATCTGGGTCAGGCTGGCTAATGCAAACAGGATGTGAGGCTGACTGGCAATGTTTGTTACCTAAGCAACTTGTTAAAATGATTGTTGGTAGCATGAGCAGTTGTGTAAATTATCATTTTTAGTATATTAGTAGTGGATATATACAGTACAGTACTACTTGTAGTTTCTACTGAATGACCAGCAGTCAGCAGTGAAATTTCTGCTTGCATGGCTATTATCACTGCAGATATCAAGTGAAGTAGATGCATGCCAAAGAAATTAGTCGAAATTTTCACCTTGATAATAATGTTTACAGAAGAAGTCATCTTAATACAGGAAGTCACATGATTATGTGGGGTACATATGTGAAGTTGCACGGGTACATTAGTAAAAAAAAGCACAAAATACATTGCATAGGTCAAAATGATAGATTTTTCTTTTATGCCAAAATCATTTTTATTTTAAAGATACATGAAAATATTTTGTAAATTTCTACCGTAAATATATAAAAAATTTATTTTTGTGAGTGGATGCAGCAAAAGCGCAAACAACATTGTCCAGAAACTCGCCTACAAACTTGCTCTTGTTGCTACCTGCTCTTTGGGGATTTCCCATTCAAGTTTGGTTTTTATGTATCCCATATAGTTCACAAGGTTATTACATCAGTAAGCCAGTAGAGAGCTCTAAGACAAACTTTTTCATTAGTAATACGTGTTGCCAAAGGACTTCGTTTGGACAAAGAAATGTACCTGACCCGAAATGACCCGAATCACTTTATACCCAAACCCGACTCCATAAATACTTTTTTTTTAAAGAAAGACCGACCCGAGACAAACCCGAGAAAATTAGACCCGAGGCCGACCCGACTAAGTGCCATTTTCTTTTTACCCGACTGGACCCGAATATAAACGGCACTGACGTGGCCTCGCAACCAATTTGGCGAGCTGCTCCATTTGTTTTACTTTGTTATCTGACGATGACACCAATTAACCGCTAAAATGTACATTTAAAATTTACGTGACATGTCTGTCTCAAGGAAATTAACCTACCGCCAGCCACACAATGTCGCAAGTGCTCTTGGCAAACAGATGAGAGGTTTGAAAAGCACATTGACGCACACACGCGAGATTTTAAATTACCTGAGACCCGATGTCGCTATTACTGCAGGGCTCCAGACTGCCACCAAATGGTGAGACTGTGCCACTGAATTTTACATCCAGTCGCACATGTGGGACCAGTAAATTTGACCTTTTTTGTGATGTGACACTGAATTTGAAACAGCACATTGTAATTTCTGCATCTATCATCAAAGTATGTATTATTAATACAGTGAAAATTTGTAGAAATTTTATTATTTGGATAGCATGTTGATTTACGATGTGTGCCTCTAAATTTTTTGGTTGTGCCCCTAAAATTTTCAGTTGGAGGCCACTGTGCTCCTAGTGAAAAAAGTAAGTCTGGAGCCCTGTATTATACCCGACCCGTGTCCAAGGCACATGTGAAACTTTAAGACCCGAACCTGATCGGGTCTCGGGTTGGACCTCGGGTTGGACCTCGGGTTTTCGGATCTAAGTGGACACGAGAAGACCTTTACTTTAAATGGATAGTGCACCCAAAAATTAACCCCATTTGCTCCCATAGTATTCTTTTACCTTATGGAAGTGAATAGGCCCATGATTGGTTTGGTTACAAACATTCTTTAATCTTCACAAATCTTCCTTCATGTTCATCAGAACAGTGAAATGTATAAAAAATTTTAACAACATGAGAGTGAGAAAATGATGGCAGAATTTTCATTTTTAAGTGAACTATCCCTTTAAATATGATTTTCCTAAAGTTGCAATGAAATTGAAAAAAAAAAAACTGTACTTTGTTTTGGAATATTGTGTTTTTTTTTTTACATATGACTTATCAGAAAAAATGTATTAGCCCTCATAATCTTTAATCAAAAACGCAATTCTCCTCCCCTCCTCAAAACGATCTCTCTTTACTTTTGTTCATATGGTATGGCAGGACTAATTCAGTTTTTTTATTTCAGAAGCCATTTTACTACACAGCACCACAAGGAAAATAACATTATCGCTACTTCTGTTTTATGGTGACTTTAATATTTCGATTTTTTAACCCTCAGATTCCAGATTTTTTAAAACGTCGACCAAATATTGTCCTATCCTAACATACATACATCAATAGAAAGCTTATTTATTTACCTTTCGGATGATGTATAAATCTCAATAAAAAAATGACCTTTAAGACCTTTATGTGCTTCATGGTCACACATTACTACAAGTTCAAAGGATGTATAGGTACTTCAAAACCAATACCATTATTTGATTCCCTTGTATAATCATGGCTCTCATGTGAAGTCATGCTTTTTCTTCTTATTATTGTGTAGACCTGCTTTAATCCCACTCATTCTCCTTAGATTTTCCCCATCTTGCCGCTCTTCAGCGCCATTGTACACAGCCTCTGGTCTACCTGTGAGACTGCTCGCACATAGGTCACATTACCAACCAACTGCTGGGGGGCTACAGCCTCAAGGTACCCACTTAACTGCCTGTGGGAGGAAGAAAATTCACTTTTAACTTTCTTCTCTCTTTCTCAATGCTTTGAGATATCCGTTGCAACTCATTTTTGTTTCCTCCACTCTCCTTTCTGTAAGTGTGCTTCCTTTTTCTCCTGCTCATGAAATCACAATGCAATGTATTCCGCCCCGAGGTGCAACGATTCCGAATGCCGTTTGACACAGAGGAAGTGCATTCCTGCTGCTCTCCGCTGTTTAAACGACCCCACAAGCTCAGAGAGGCCATCGAAACGCACACATTTCTCGCTCGGGCCGCAGTCTGTGGCTTATCTGACATTTATGAGGCTGTAAACTGCACTAGTGGGTCCACTAAAGATATCTGATAAATAAACACATCAGGCTCACTGTATTAGAAACTCTCCCTCCATGCTTACTGATGCTTTATGAGGACGTTTTTAGCTTCGCTTCTTACGGTTATTTCACTGACGTTTAGTATGAAAGCAAAATGATGAATTTAATTCGATTTTGCTGAGGGAACGAGAAATAAACTAGAAGAATGCGCAAGCTCTGTGATTTACAGTAAAAGACTATAAGGCCATGAATCATTTCTCAGCGTTAATTGGGAAATTCTAATGGCTGCGTGTTTATATTTGTCATGTGAATATTCTGTACGTCTGGCTCTTTGTTTGCTGCTGAGTGCTCGGAGTTCTGTGGGTCCAGTACTGTTACTTTGACAGATGTGGTGGGTGCAATTAAATGACAGGTGATTAGTAGCAAACATGCCTCTGCTTTGACAGTGTACTGCCACATTGGCATTTGCTTGAGTTGAGTGAATAAGCACCTGCTCTTTACAGCAAGGTTGTGGTGGGTCCCACACACAGGACGCAGTTCATTCAAATAAGGAATAATAGGAAAGAAGCAGTGATTTTTGGAGAATCGTAGCATGTGTCTGGTTTGAACTCTAATAACGGCTGGGTAATTTTTAACCCATGCTGGGTAAATATTGGACAGAACACACCGCTGGGTTAAGACTGACTCAATGCTGGGTTATTATAACCCATTATTACACGGCTCTCTGGAATGCTTGATTCTGATTGGTCAGTTGAGACATTTGCAGGTTCGTTCTTTTCGAATAATAACCGCTCCAAAATAATAACGCATAGCCGGACTACTTGCACGAGTAAAATCGCTCCGCGCCAATAAAGATCAATAAAGATTACTGTCTGTTTGGCGCCATCTTGTGACAAACACTCGACAACCACGACAAGACACAGAGAGCTTACTGAGACTGAACTTGACAAAATAGAGCATGACAGCTACGAAGCCAACACACAAAAAAATACAGAATGGGCATTAAAACTTCTCAAAGACTGGCAAAAAGAGAAAAATGGAGACAAGTATGAAGCAGAGGATCTTAATAAGGTATTACGATCATTTTATGCATCTGTGCAAAGTTTCGCGGAAGGATAAAAATGTTAATTTAAAACAAATATGCCAATAAAATGTTTCAAATTCATATTCATGTCCAGTTTTTTTCTTATGTGGCAAGTAGCCGTGTAATAAGCGGGATAATGTAGAGGCAGCCGGTAGTTATTGGGAAATAAGCCCCTTCAGTGTGATACAAGACCCTCCGCTTCGCGTCGGGTCCTGATCACACTGTCGGGGCTTATTTCCCAATAACTACCGGCTGCCTCTACATTATCCCTTACTTGTTCCATAACAATAACCCATTATTGGGTCATTAACCATTAGGTATTTTCTAACCCACCACGTGTCTGTCTAATGTTTACCCAGCATGTGTTAAAACCAACCCAACCATTTTTAGACTGCAATATATTATATTCCTCCTGTCCTGATTACTTCTACATAGGTATGTGCTCATTTATATGCGTAGATGGTGGTATTCCTAGAAATGTATATCCACATGTGACACAGTCTGCGTCTGAAACGCAAGGCAGGTGACTTGTTGCCTCGCTGCCTCGTGAGACGATGGGTCTCATTCATTAAGCATGCGTACGCACAATTTTGTGCGTGAGATGTGCATACGGATTTTATAATAATATTATAATATTTTCTGTATTATATATTATTAAACATGATCTATATTATTATTATATACATTATATTATACATTATTATAGCCTACTTATTTTTTCTAAACATATAAAGAAGATGCGTGTAATGACAAATCTTCACGCTTTCCTTCCTCACTTTTTAAATCTTTATATGAAAGCGCCTGCTTAATGCCTAATGTAAACATCATGTAAATTTTATATGAAGTCCAAACATTAATAACTTGATCTCCTGTCTATTTTATTTTAGATACAGATACGAATCTCTGTTATATGAATTAAATGTCATATTTGTTAACGCATTCATTACTTATTTAATGTTACTCCGGTTGGTTAACAGCAAAACTCCCAAATAAAAAATGCAAAGCAAAACGGAACTTTACCAATAACAAATGTTATCATAGATTTCTTTTCTAGCTCTTTTGCTTCTATGACAAACTGCGCTAAAATTTTCTGTGCACTAGCGCTGCGCTGTGGAAAACCCTAATATGGAGCTGGTTTGAGGGTGTTTTATGCAAATTACCGACCTTGTGCACGCGGCCGCTCATGCAGAACACTTCAAATTCGCTAACGTAAGAACAAGTATAAAAACAAACTCATGTGCGTACGCACATATTTTGAATTAGGTGGAAAGTTTTTGTGAGAAGTTCAAGTGTGCGTATAAATACGAAAAACGTACACAATTATTAGTGAATGAGACCCAGCGGCATGAAGGAAGCTCCGGGAAACGCATTCGGACAGCCTTCATAGGCAGCTTAATGGAATTCGCTTTTGTAATAAGTAATCCCATATTTGAAAACCACAATACTAATTGCTCGCTAGAAATGCAATCAAAAGGTGCAAAAAGTGATAATATAACAGTTTCGAACTCGACCAGGCTCGACCAATCATATTCCCCATGTACACACATGGATAGAATTGTGGGACAAGACCATAAAGGTATCTCAGGAGTCAGGAAGTAAAGCAAACATTGGATTTGGACGTGCCCTCTTGATGCCTTTCTGCCTCCAAAGGGAGCATTTAAGAGATTTCGGATGCAGCACATGATGATGTGTACTGCATAAAGTCCATGGTGGCATCTAAGCTGGTATCTCTTGAGTTGTAATATGCTTTGTCAACATTGTTTGTACTGTAGGATTTTAAAATAAAACCTCTATTGCATACTATACATTGTAGCTACAGTAGTGTGTGATGTCTGTACTAGCAATTCAATCACCAAAAAAATTGCACAATTTTTGAGAGAACTTTCCAAAGCTTTTTTCCTGTTTTACACTATTCCTTATTTTCTTCCCCACTCTTCACTACCTGTCTCTGATGGCTGACTGTAGTGTGCCGGGTGAGCAATAAAAGATGGTGGTCTCTCTAATTAGTAACATACAGTATCTAATAATGAAGCCTAAGCGGTTCCTCATTACACACTCCTGGAGCTTGATTAAAATGTCAAGGTTTAGTGAGGACAGATTTGGCTAGAGGGTCTTTATTTTTGAGTGTGTATGTACTTTGTAGTAGTCAGTAAATATCTGTGCTTCAGCTTGTTTCCAGTCTTTTAATTAATTGCTGGCACCAGCTGTAGCAGACTGATTCATTTCACTCTGAATTATTTTAAGTGCAACACAGCTTTGCCCTTCACAGCAGCTCTGTGGTGTGGAGAAGTTTGATGTTTGCATTGTTCCCGTTTCTGTTGTGTTCAGCATGTTTGGTAACTGGTCTCCCCTCAGTTACAGTAATGCTAGCTGTATACACACACACACACACACACGACTTATAATAAGGAATACTAATCAGGAATGAAAATGGTTATCTAAAGTTTTAACGGGTAATGCATATTTATAAAAAAGGCCATGACCAGGTAACAAGATGCCTTCCTACTGTTTTGGGCACAGCTTTAGAGTTAGACATAAATTAATGTAGCCACAAAATATTTCTTACTGTTCTGATTTTCTCCTAATGTTTTGTCTTGCATACTAAAGTGTTTCTTAATGGTTAATCTGTACACGAGGAGTGCTTTGAAAGACGTGCATTGCAGTCAGTGCTGGTATAAATTGTCTGCTACGGCTGCTGGGATGGGATGTCTCTGTGCTTTTATAAGTCACTTAAAATCTGTGTATCATACCCTGCGCTGTAGATCCTGTGTGCTAAATGGCATTTATTCAGCCGGTTAGTCTGGGAAAACATATGGTGCCATTTGGAGCATCAGACTGTGGCATGCTGTTCCTTCTTAATTAGACCAGACCAGCTAGTGAGTGCCACACTTAGCACTCTGTCAATTTTCCCTGCACCACACAGACTGAGGTCACACAAAAGCATACTGTTACACTAACTCTACTGAACAATGACAGTAAATTGCCATTGCTGTTGACTGTTTCGCTGTTGTTGTTGTTTATGTGTAGATGTTTAGGTGTATCATTAGGAGCCAACAGTAAGTTTAAGCTTCGGTTTCTGTTATGTGTTGTTGTTTGGGTCATCTGGGAGGTAGTTAGAAAGCAGGTTGGCAGCACGTCAGGTACTTCCTGTTAAGAGTCACTGCTGGGACTTCACTCAGACAAATCAAATTAAAGAGACAGACTACAGATAAATACACTCTTTCATAAGCAATGAGCCTTTGTCCCACTCATTGCTCTTTTCATCCCATTCTGTTTCATCACCCTTCTCATGTTATACATTTTTACCCATATTAGAATAAAGAACATATGGCTGTCCTGTTTCTTTAAACATTTTCCCATCAGTTTGCTAATTATAAGATCAGATAGCCTTTGTTGTAATGTATAAATCAGAACACAACTCTCTTAAATTACAGAATAATGTTAAAGTATAATTACCCCATCTCTTTTTACCTATCTTAAGAGTTCCCTCATTGTCGTCTGTCGTTTTAACTGTTTATGCACAAACTGCCCAAATATTTGTGTGTGACAGCTTGCAGAGAAATTAGCATATGCAGCATTTATATTTCAGGAGCATTTAAAACGCATATCTTCAGTCCTGAATTATGCATGATGTACAGAGAGGTTCTTGTCTTGGAGCCACCTGGGAACCTAGTTTGACTTATTTATGTATTTATATATTTGCTTTTAAAAAACGAAATTAATAATTTAATCGCTTATTTTTATTTTATCTGTCATTTTTATCATGGTTATGATTTGTTAATGTTTTTGGGAAAAAATGTGAACTTCTATGCTTAGAAACAAAGTTCCATGTTAAGTTGAGCTAAACCTGTTCCTTAAAAGTCTTTCGGGGGAAAAGTATTTAAAGGTGACATAGAATGATTGAACGGAGTATTTATCCTTGTTCTGTGATGTGACATGTAGACAAAATTTTTGTTGTTTGGGTCTGTAATACTTAGAAGCTTCCTAAAAACCTCTCTCAGATAGCTCTATTAGGGTGGGTGATTTTAAACAAGCGGTTTTGCACCTATTTGGCTCCCCCTACTGGCTTAACTTGCAATCTCATTACTGATTGGCTGACTTTGCTGCCACTCAAAAAATGTAGCCAATTATTTTAAAGTTGAGGGGCAGTGAGATGCCTGTGATTCAACTGTTCTTCATTTACTTCATTATAAATGTACTTTACTGAATCGTTTCCACTAAGCGCACAAGCTTTTTATATCTGTAAATGTGAATATTTGGTTCCAAAACGCGATAAATGCCTTTTTTTTAAATGAGGTCAGTATTTAAAAGTAAATTGCTTAATTTTATGCAAAATACAACATCCACCGTGTTATTCTGTCATCTTTTCTCAATTTTTTCCCAAAACGCAATAAATGCAACTTCTCCTTTTCTGCCGAATGCAATAAATCTGCTCAACAAATCACAGCGCATCAGTCCACGCACTGTAAACAACAATGGCGGCACATTTAATACTCACGAAATCCTAGTTTTCCTCATCTTGTACTTTGTGATCAACAAACAAAAACAAAATAATACTTTTCTGTGACAGGAAAGAAACGTATACATCTAATAATTAACGCGAGAGGCACTTGATAGACGGAAAAATGCCGGCTGTTGCTTGTTCTCCTGACAGCATCAAGCTTCTGTCATGCATTGACCCCAGGGGTCTTATGAAAAACGTTACATTATTTTAAGAGAAGCCAACGAAAATCGAGCAGGATCAAAACATTTTACAGCTGATCGCTGTCAAAAAAGTTCAGCGATGACATCCCAAGTATAACAGCAACAATGACAGTGTTCTTAATATGACAAAGTAAGTGTTTGGATTAATGCCATTAATGTTTATTATCAACTAAATGAATTTAACATGGCAAAGATGAATGCACATTTATATATTGTTTCAATGGATTTATTGCATTTTGTGGAAAAAATATAATAGTTTTTATAATAAATCTTTGAAAATGTAATTATGGATTTGAATTTTTTATGTTTTATAACCTAAAGATGCTATGTGAAAGTTCTTAACAGAAAATAGTGGTTTTCAACTTGTCACTTTCTTGGTATAGAAAACACATTTTTACAGAAATTAGTCAAAATGGATTTATTGCGTTTTGGAAACAAATTCTTCATTTGCTAACTGTGGCCGAGTAAATAATTAAGAATCTCATGCTTGATTGTCAGTGGGTAAAGATTGTGTAAAGGTAAACATGTCTTAAAAGACAGGGATGTATTTAGGGATGTTATTTGACAAACCTTTCCCCACATGCAGTATGAGATAAATACTCGTGTATATCTGATGATCTGCATATCTTATTGGTTTTGTTTGTGTACATGTTATGTTTATCGGGTAAATGGATCTGATGAGCCACTATTGGTTGGGGGTTAGTGGGGATATACGGCGAGTAAGGGAATCTTTTATGTTTCAGTGTACATTATGAGTCTTATTTTCATTACAGACTAAATCATACTATCAGAAGCCCTGCTGTGAAGCCACGACACCGTGACAATACGATATATTAAGTAATACACCGTATGCCAGTCAGTCACATTGCTAAGCTTTCCAAGTAGGTGTTTTCCCCCATCACTGACTATTTTAATTTTACTGCTGTTTTACACAGTTAGGATTAAGCCGTTATTTAATTTAACAGCTGCTTTGTTGGTGACAGTTGCTAACAAGAGTTTCCTCATGATGATGAACTGCAGCTTTTAATAAACACTCTCATCTCATAAACAGCACTTTCAGATGCATGCTGGCCCGAGGCATTCGTAACAACTCATAACACCATTTATTACACCTTTATTAAGTATTTAATAGAGTGTAGGAGGGTAGGAGCGAGAAAGTCACCTTCCCTAATGGGAGCTGGGAATCGGACCAGGTATCAGTATTTTTTAAGTCTGTTCTTTCCCAAGCGTCTAGTTAGTGCACACTATATTTACCTCAGTGGAGAAGTGTTGTTGGCCCATCCTGTGTGCCTGTAATATTTTTTTCTCTCTGGCATGAAACGTTTGGCTCTTAAAACCGTTTACTAGAAAGGTGTATTGGAGTCATGCTGTTGGATACAAAGAGTTTGGTTGAACCGCAGAACAGACCTTTGTCTGAACAGAGGGCTGAATAAAACTACAAATTATTTGTGGAACTTTAAAGGTTAGTCATGTTTTAATGTGGGAAGAGGAACCATCCATGTTTTTGAACTTAAAATATGCATTCGATTTGTTGTTCTTTATTTTACTGCCATCCTTTAAATGTCCCTTAGGGAATTTGTTCTTGTGCCAGTACTAATCTGTCCTCCTTGTTCTAATGGCTAGATTGAGCTATACTGAATAAATTACTTTTTTTTTCTTTTAGTACAATGTCTTCTTTGTTGGATAAGATTGTGTTTGTCGAGAGGAGCGGCAGCTTCCCTCGCTGAGAGCACGTTTTCGATCCTGTACACAAAAGTCAGACATTTTCTTATTATCTCTTATTAAAGTTACCTCTGGGTCTGGATATCTAATTTTGCTCCCTAACTCACTTTCTCCAAATACCAATTTGACCTCCCTTTTATTATTACTTTCCTCGTTCTTTCTCTCTTGTTTTTCCACTCGTACTCCCTCTGTAAAGAATAAAGGTATTAATCTTTTATGTTTTGGAAAAATCAGATGACTGCTATTTGCAGGACCTCCTGCGCGGCTCAGGTTGGTGCGCTGGCGAGGAGAGAGAGAGACACCAAATTGCCGAGTAAATCAATACGTTGCCGTAATGTTGGGGGATCCGCTTTCAAAGGGCAGCATTGAAATTTGTAAGCCGTGCTTTTGATCTCTTTTCCGTTCCACTCCGCTTGTTATCATAGTTGCTGTTGTTTGTATGTTATTTTAGCTTCTTTTCCAAGTAGCTATTTTGCAATTTGGACAAAAATACAATTAAAGGCCCATCTGGATGTAATGGCACTAACACCAGACAGATGGACGGCTGTATTGAAGCCATACCTCGTCTTTGGCAGGTCTAGGCCCTGGTAATGTATGTCTGTAATACAGGATTCCTCAGATTTGAGTAGTGTAAACTGTCGAAGGGGCTATCAGAAAACCAAAGGATGAGTTTTTAAGTGGTTAAGATGGTCCGTGCGCCTGTGCCAAAGACTGAGCCCGGAGCTATTACAGCACAGCTCAGCTGAAACACAAAGTACATTTAGATTAGAAATTTAGTAATTAGACCCAGAATCCCACGGGAACAACAGTAACAGGATGGTTGCATCAGTTATCTCGGACATCCATCTCAGACGTTTTACTGTACTTTCTACGTTTGCAAAAGGAGTTTTTAAAATGGTACAGTAGCGGCCCACTTAAGAGGAAAACGATATTACCCACTTAATCCCAATGTCCCTTTCCATCCTCAAGCATAGATGCGCATGATCAGTGACAGTTTAATCACAGGTTATAGTTTTGAGTGACTACCTGTACTGCTTGTTTTGTGCTAAATCTCAGAGTCAAAGACACAGGCATCTCACGTTTCTCCTCAACTGTCTTGCGGGTGATTGATTGTGCTGTGAGAATGAGAACCGACCTGGACTACATTTAAACACACGCTTTTCTCTCCTAGAGCATGCAAGTACAAACATCTCTGACACCCTTTATTAGTTAGAAACAAACCCTGGAGGCTTGGGGAAAACGGGAAATATAGGAAAATTGAGCTGCTTTGAACCGAGGTGTTTTTGATAACTACTTGGTATGCTTCCTGAAGGATAACCTGTAGGCTTGGCTTCTTCAAACCCTAATCCCTTTGATTTGGTGCCAAGGCAGATAGAGCGCTCTCTTCTCCTTTCTTTCGTCTCACTCCCGATTCCTCTGTCTCCCTCTCCCTCTGAAGGCCTGACCTACTCCTCCTCAGTTGTCCTTTGAAATCATTTTGCCCAATCGCTCTGTACAGGTGGATGAGCCAGTGGACCTCATTAGGAGCGTCAAAACCCTCTTTAGATATGATGACGCCTCCCCCATACGGAGAAACCCACTGCTGTTCAGGGTCACCGTGGTCTACTTATCTTCCTGTTTGATGACTTGTCATGACTGCATACTAACCTCTGCCTGGCATAACCTTTGGCGCTCTTGTCAGACTACTGTTTTTCTGGATTACTGCATCTTAAGGAGTTGCCTGCTGGCTGCCTGATGGGGTCATGGTGACAGTTGCTAGGGGATACAGGCAGAAGCCTTCAGATCAGCTAGATCAGACACCACAGATTCCATCCCAGTGATGGTTTTCCAACTGAGACACTAGGCTCAACCTCTGTAAACAGCCACCGGTTACCTAATCACCTCTAATAGCTCTCAGCTTTGCCACTGAGCTATTTGACCAGAATGCGCCACAGCCCATGTAATCCTACCGGACTCCATTGAAAAGATCGGCTCGGCACTAATGTTCGTGAACACAAACTTCTGCAAAATGGCGGGATAAAGAAAAATCCAACTGTCCAGCTGACACCCCAACAGCCATAGTCAACCTCCACCAAATGAATCCATAACCAAACCCCAAAACCCCTCTTACAGTATTAGCCCTCATTTCTTTCCAGTTCATGTTACCCAACCCTGCTTCTCGATTGAATTTAGTCCATCACCAACAATCTCAAACCCTTGTCCCAGAAGACGCCAGTTCCAGTAATCCTCCAATTTCATCAGTGGCTTCCGGCTCATTGTCAAACCCACATCCCTGAAGCATCTTGCAATTTGCTTTCTTATGTGTGCCACTCTAAAACACTTTGTCGGTCTCCAGAGATTTGAAACTTGACTAAATCATATTTTAAAATGGGGTTGTTTCAGTGGCTGCAGTTTGTCAATTGTTTAATCAATTTAATCCTATTAGATATTTGATTTTCAATCATCTCCTTTCAGATTGTAGTAGTTTGTTATTTAAACAGCAAGGAAATAAAGACCAGTTCTTAGATGGTTATCTGGCAAAATAGATTATTGTTTTGAGAGTATTTAATTAAGAATTCACTTCAGATATTAAAAAAATATTGGATACATATTTCTGACATCCCAGTGACTGGTTCTTTTTTAGTTTTGTGACAATTTTTTTTAGTTAGATTATTTGAAGATCTCTCTTGATCTCCCCCTCTCTTGCTGAGGAACTCATCTGTTTTTTGTTTTTTTTTTGTGTGGTGTACATGGTGTCCATGGGCCAAAGTTGCCCAGTATTCCCTGTTTTTTATTTAATCTTTTAACCCAAAGCAGTTTTGTCTATGGAGTCCTCAAAGCAATAATTTCTTTTCATGCACACGGGTTTGTTTTGAGTTTTTCTAAAGTGCTGTACAGTAAGTTCTCAAGAGATGGGTCCTGTTAAAGAATTACTTCATTTTCTTTTAAAAAATCCAGATAATTTACTCACCCCCATGTCATCCAAAATGTTGATGTCTTTCTTTGTTCATTCGAGAATAAATTTAAGCGCTACTATGGCCCGATTCATGATTTCACATTTCCTTTTGTGTGTAAGTGTGTATTAGTACATGTTACATGCATGCAAAAGGTACAAACCCCAAAGTAAACCAGGACGCGAGTTATCGTCACCAACTTAAATCTCTTTTCTTGGACTACAATAAACACACGGATTATAGGCAATACTTCCTGGGATTGGTGATGTAGACAAGACCGACATTATCATAATTCCTCCCGCTTCGAACTCGGCCTGTAAGTTAACTCCTGTTAGCATTGCATTGTCAGTGAATCTTTCAAACATGGTAAGGAGCATCACATTTCCATCTGACGTCAGAAGTATTCAGACCAATCACAATGTACAGATTAGCAGGCCAATCAGGGACACAGCTGTTTAGATCGATTCGTTTTTTACAAATTCAGTATACGTTTCAGGAAGACACTATATCTGGAACTACAAAAATGTATGTTATGTGGAAAATAATGTGTTTTTTAAAACCACAAACCACGCAAACACATTGTATTATACCTAATACACAATATAACATTGTTTTTAGCAATGAAATAGGTGCACTTTAAGTTTTTTAAGAAAAACCTTCCAGCATTTTTCTCAATTTAATAGACTTTATTGGAATCCAACAGTTTACAGTTTAAAATTCTGTTTCAACGCAGGATCACAGCTGGTGCAAGACAAGAAGTTGTGATTTAAAAGTGCATATTTTTATTTTTATTGCCAAATATGACAAACATTTTGCTAGATAGGCCCCTTATGCCTCATTTAGGATCATTTAGAGCCCTTTGAAAAAAGTGGAGTAATCCTTTAAGCAAACTGACGCAAATTGCATATACCTATACACATTTGGTGGACAGTTTTATCCATATCAGCGTATGGCGTTGCAAGATATAAATTTTTATCTGTATGTGTGCTCCCTGGGTTTGCACCCATGACCTTTAGCTAACACAACTATCACTAAGCTATACAGGAATAAATTCAGTGTGAACAGACAAATCTGCAGTTTAGTCTACCTGGGATGCTGTCTTCAGATCCCATATAAAGAACTGCAGTCAACCTTCTGATCAGAGCGTTTCTGAAGTTTCTTATGTATCAAGAAGTCAGCAAACTTTGATGTCCTAATATAAATGTTCTGGAAGTCGACAGGTTGAAGGAGGGGTAAGCTCCTCCAAGTTAAACTGTGTGGCTCTACCAAATATAAAGCAACATTCCGTAGTTATTTATTTATTATTATTTATTTATTTTTTCCAACTTTTGTCATGCCAGGGCACAGGGTATGGATAAGCATGTGTCACAGCTCTTTACAATCTCTTATGATGAAGTCCCGCCCTGTCGTAGCGTAGCATTGCATAATGCTAAAGCTTAGCCCCCAGCAGCCGAAGAGCACAGAGAACCCTTGATTTCCATGACTGGATTTGAGCAGGCGGGCCAACCCGAGTCTTGTGCTGATCGCTTTTAGTCAGGGATGGAAAGCTGTCTTGAAAGGCTTGTTAATGGAGGGGAAGCCTTGGTAGATGTGTGCTCGAGAGCGTTTGTGTAAATGCGCGCATGTCTGGAGGGTTCAGGGATGATGCTAGGCTAACAGACGTGGATGATGGAACGACAGTGACCGCAAGCCACACTGTCACTCTGAAGTTACTCTAACCAGCCCAGGAAACTTCGTCTCTGAAAACTTTTCTGTTTGCCTGACAGCTTTTCTACAGAAATTTAAAACCTGTCATTTGCAGTGTACATCATGATATAGTATACATTTAAGGCATTTAAAGTATGAATTTCCCATACTGTTAATAGTTTAAGTATTCTTCTCAGAAATATTATTTAGGGTTCATACAAGGCTGTTTGGGAGACCTTATTCTTTGTGGTATTTTCTAGGGCTGCAAATAACGATTATTTTCATAATCGATTAATCGGCAAGTAATTATTATTTTGATAATCGATTAATCCGGTAATTATTTGTTCGATTAATCAACTAATTGGATAAAAATAAATATTTACTCACTTACATTTTTCACTTATTATAGCTAGATAAGGCAGTAAATTGGGGTATTTAATAGTGCTGGGAAAAGATTAATTGCGATTAATCACATTCAAAATAAAAGTGATTTTTTTGCATTGTGTGTGTGTGTGTGTGTGTGTGTGTGTGTGTGTGTGTGTGTGTGTGTGTGTGTGTGTGTGTGTGTGTGTGTGTGTGTGTGTGTGTGTGTATATATATATATATATATATATATATATATATATATATATATATATATATATATATATATATATATATATATATATATATATATATATATATATATATATATATATATACATATATATATATATACATAATAATAACACACAGCACACACTCATATTATGCAAAAAAATCACTTTTATTTTGTATGCAACTTTTTGTTGCAATTAATCTTTTCCCAGCACTAGTATTTACATGTAGAAGTGTACTTTTAAAAGTGGAAAAGCCACACACTACTACAGTTTTGCTTATAAAATCTTCTTGATTTTGATATTTTAATTCAATTCAATTTTATTTATATAGCGCTTTTCACAATTGTTAATTGCTGCAAAGCAGCTTTACATGAGTAGATGTAGAGGAGAACATTGAAAATCAATACATAGTATAAGAAGTATAATATAGCGGCTATAAAAACCGTGTAAGCGAGCATATTAATAATGTAACGTATACAGTAAAGTGCTAAGTTAAGCCAAAGTTGGCTGACTCTCCCTGGGACTAAAAAAACCCCTAGGAGAAAACCCAATGGGAAAAAATCCTAGAAGGACAAAAAACCCTAGGGAGAAATTAATATTTATATTTATAATATATAGACATGGTAGGGATAGGAATCGGTTAAGCGGATTAAACTGGTTCAGCCGGTGGCCGTTGGTCGCGCATCGGTTGGGCATCACGTTGAAGGACAGCCAGTAGATCAGTGGTGTGATGACCTTCACAGCAACAGGAAACTGGGTCTGTTTGTCTCATTGTCCTCGGGTCGAGGACGAGACAGGGAGACAAAAACAGAATTCTATTAGCGTAGGGGCCGTTCGCATGTAATGCAAGTGTCATACATTATAGGGGTTTAATTCAGCTCGGTTCCAGACAGGCTAACTATTGCGGCAAGAGTAAATTACCCATATTAGGTATGTGAGTGCTTTGTTCTAGACAAAATAGCTACTGCAGGAAAAGTACATTTACTGGACATTCTATGTGAATGCTTTGTTAAAGAAGAATGTCTTAAGTTTAGATTTAAATTGCTCGACTGTGTCTGATACGCGAACATTATTTGGTAAATCATTCCAGAGCTTGGGGGCTAAGTAGGAAAAGGATCTACCACCTTTAGACACTTTTGATATTCTAGGGATAATTAAATAACCAGAATTTTGTGATCGCAGTTTATGTGGTGGATTGTATTCTGATAGTAGTTCTTTAATATACGAGGGTGCTAGGCCATTTAAGGCTTTGTAGGTGATTAGTAATATTTTAAATTGTATGTGAATTGTAAGCCTTAAATAAAAAAGTTTGCGCAGCTTTTAAATAGTAAAACATCATTATGGGCCCTATTTTAACGATCTGAAACGCAAGTGAGAAGCGCAACGCGCAAGTGAGTTTGTGGGCGGATCTTGGGCGCTGTTGCTATTTTCCCGGCGTGAGAAATAACTCTTGCGCCGGGCGCAAATCAATAAGGGGTTGGTCTGAAGTAGGTTCATTATTCATAGGTGTGGTTTGGGCGTAACGTCAAATAAACCAATCAGAACGCTATCCAACATTCCCTTTAAACGCAAGGGCGCAAGTTCCGTGGCGGGTTGCTATTATTATGACGGATTTACCAGGCGCACGCCAGGAGCGGTTCACAGCCGAGGAGACCGACGTCCTTGTACGGGGGAATCCCAAGCTTGCCAGCATAAATCGGGCACGCCGTGTAACGGGAGGTGGATCTGCCTCAGGACCTGACACCAGCAGAGGACATCGCTGCGTCCACCCTCACCGCTGAAAGGGTTTGGGGGCTTTGAAATCGGACCCAAGAAACGCAAGGTCCAACCCCAAAGTAGACTAACAAATCAAGTTCATATACATTAAGGTTTCTTATGAAAACATTTAAATTATTATTTACATAAAATAAACGTAATACAGCCACACAACAAACTTATGAAAATATTTTAATCGTTATTTGCATGAGAATTTTTAAACGCAGCCACACAATAAATAAAAACTATCACCACAATGCTCACCACTACGATTCCCCTTATCTCGTGTATTAATATTTTTAGTGTAACAATTTATGATTTGCAAAAATAACTGTTGCATCTGTGTAGATTAGATGCAAAGTGTATGCGCGTTGTGCAAGCTATACATTATGATCAAGCATGCGCCCTTAAAATAGCATAATGAACAATGCGCAACGCACCACTGACTTTAAACTTTTTTTTTCTGGTCAGTGGCGCAATTGTTTTTTGAAACTGCAAAATAGCATCAGAGATGGTTTGCGCCGGAACACGCCTCTTTTTTTGCGCTGAACCGCCCAGGGAGCGCAAGTTCATTCCCTAGTTTGTCGACGTGCGTCTGTGGAGGGAAAAACCCGCTGTGCGCCGTTGCAAAATACGAATGATACATGCGTCACTGACAAAGTCAATTGCGCTGCGTGCAAGATAGGGCCCAAAATGTCAAAATATAAATAAACAAAAGGAATTGAGTCTTCAGGGATGTGCTGGTGAGAAAATTTTGTAGATTTTTATAGATTTTATCGATTAGTTGTTGCAGCCCTCACTTTGCAAAACCAACAGGCTAATTCCTGCTGCTTAACAAATTAAAGGGGACCTTTTTCATTTCTAAAAACAATGTTATTTTGAATGTTTTGTATAATACAATGTGTTTGCATATTCTATGGTTCAAAAAACACATTATTTTCTAAATGCCGTACATTTTTGTAGCTCCAGATTTCACTCTCTTCCTGAAACGCATTTTGTACAAAACTCATTTATTTGAAAAGGGCTGTGTCCCTGATTGGCCAGCCAATCAATACATTGTGATTAGCCTGAATACTCTGACGTTAGCTGAAAATGTGACGCTCCTTACCATGTTTGAAAGATTCAGTCACAATGCAATGCTAACAGGAGTTAACTTACAGGCTGAGTCCGAAGTGGGAAGAATTATGATAATGTCGATCTTCTCTACATCACCAATCACAAGAAGTAAACTGTTGCCTACAATTTGTGTGTTTGTTGTAGTCCAAAAAAAGAGATTTACGTTGGAGACGATAACTCGCATCTTTGTTTACTTTAGTGTATGTACTTTTTGCTCATGGTTAACATGTACTAATACACACTTAAACACCAAAAAAATTAAAATTGTGAATCGGTCCTTTAACACAAAAATGGCATAAAACCAGTTATAAACAATTGAATAATACAAAAGACGTTAAACCAGCAAAGGACATCAGTTGTCTGGATCAGTTTAACAGTCAGTTAAACAGTTTAGTGGCCAATATACAAAAACATTTGAAATCAGAATCAGCACAGAGCTATGCAATAACTGTAAGTAATACTCATGAGAAAATATGAACACATTAGCCCTTAGGAACTCTTTAGCATTTGTATATTATAACATATGTGACAAACAAGGCGTTTGGTATGTTAAGAATGGAGTTTCTACATGTTAAGCAAAAGTGTGCATTTCTGCATTCATCTTGTGTTCTCCGTTTCACCTTGTCCTCAGTTTTTCATAAAACACAAGAGAGACAAATTGCAGCTGAGTTATCTGCAGGTGTGAGGAGTGTTACCCGGGTGTATAGCTCTGGGCCATGTACTGTATGTATGAGAGTGCAGGTAAAGGTGTTTTCACTCAAATAGAAATGCATGGCAGATAAGTGCTTATTTCCCACACACAGAACAAGGCAATGCTGACCCGAGCGGGCCCAACATGCACAACTGTCCCCTTTAGCTAGAGAGAAGAGAATGAGAGTGTTTGGGACATGGAAAGATAGACAGGAAGAGAATGAAGAAGAATGTGGGAGGTTAAAGAGATAAAAAATAGTAAATGAAGGTGTAGGTCACAGGTGGGAATAGAAAAGTAAAATAAAAAGAAATGTAATTAGAACGCTTATGTCTTATGTTTTCTAAAAGTGAATTAATAATATAATATATTTAAATTTACTTGAAATCAATTAATTTAGTTAAAGTGGACATTACATTTACTCATTTGGCAGACACTTTTATCCAAAGTGACTTGCAGAGTATACATTTTATTAGTATGTATGTACCCACAGTCTTGTACGGTGCTTATGCAATGCTCTACTGAGCTACAGGTACACATTTCTAACTTTAATAAAGCTAAATTTTAAGTACCTCTGATAGGAATCAGTAAATTATACTGCTAAACTATGTTGGACATGCTGGTAAAAGTTGCATTTGAACAGTGAGAGTTTTGACATGTCCTGCTCTACCTCAGCGAGTTCTGCTGGAGGCCATGACGTATAACATGTCCTCCACAGGCAATGCAGCGGCAATTATGTGATTACAGATGAAATAGTGCCTGTATGTGTGTCACAGACCATGAACAGGTTTTAGCAAGCATTTTGGACTTTTTGACACTAATATATTTCTTGAGAAAATCTAAAGTCTGACAGTGGAAATGCTTTTAAATCTGAGACGAATCTGGTAGAGAGCGAGAGGTCATATATTACTGATAAAGTCACCTAGAGGAAAACACATCATGTTACTGCATTAGACAGGAATGAAGGTCTGGATAGTGTGAAAGGCCCCTCGTACACATCTCTCCGGCTCGGAGAGAGCGATAAAGGTACGCACATCCATCCACGTTTAAGAGGGGCATGGGACATGTTTGTGCGTGTAGGTTAAGAACCAGGGACGCTGTGCACTTCGGTTTATTTTCAATTGCAGCTTACAATTTTTCACGGTCATATCATTCCCCTTTTCAAAATAATCTGATGCCGGCTGGCTAGGCAGGCCTCCTTTCATTTCGGGGTTTGTTTCTCAAAACGTGGCTATTATAGCCAAATGGGTTGTGTGCTTTTCCAAACAAGGCAAACATTAAGTCGAGCTCTGGTTTCAGCGCTGCTCTTTAATAAGAGACTGAACCAGTGAGAGAGGGAAAGGAAGATCAGTTGTATAGTATGAAACCCCAAGTGTGGTTTTTACCCCTTTAAAACAGCCCTTCTTTCACTCCCTTATTCTTTTTGGTTTTCTTTTAGTTTTCCCCTCCCGGGAAAAGTATGTTTATTTGGTTTTTCCAATGAATTATCAGCTGTAACAGTCGTCTTCAATAGTGCGGGTGGGCACAGCCGCAAGAAAGACACAGTCTGTTGGTTGTTCACATGTGCACAAACTCATTCCTAGCCTTTTATTTGGATTCCAGTAGCAGTTATTGAAGCATTTTGCTTGGAGAATGAGAAAATATGATTGATGATTGTGTGTTTTGTGTTATTTGAACCTGAAAACTGCAAGTTTGGATGTTCTCTCATCTTATGAGTTCTTTGATCGCGTTCACACTATGGTGAGGAAATGAAACACGGTTTTTATCAATATTCTCAATTCAAGAATTGATTCCCAGGCTTCGTTTAAATGATTTTAAATGATAAATAATAACAAAGAGTATTAATGATTTTAGCCCAGTGAAGTTCAGGACAAAAACAAAGAGGAAATCACGTGGTTCTTCTAGGTTTTGGGTACTGATCTTTTGGGTGGATAAATAGGTTGCTGTCTCCCCCACTCACACTTCCCACTAAAGAAGCTGATCTGCACCATTTGAGTCGCTGTCGTGCGGCTCTAATTCAATATTTTCAACTTTTGTAGTCAAAGGAAGAAAAAGGCAGGTGTTTCTTCTCTCCCGAAGCGACTGTTTGTTTAATGGTTTATATAGTCGTTTCGTGTCTGCCTGATTACTGGGGTGGTGAATTGGGCTTGAAACATTCACCATGAACTGTTTGAACTTGAAAGCCTTCACCCTTACTCGGTTTTAGCCCTGTCTCACTGTGCACACACATCCACCGTTGAGCTGTCTAATAGCGCTCATTATCTACAGTACACATTATTGCTTGTTACCGTATTACCTGACGTGGCTGCCATAAAACAGCTCCAGAATTTCTGATGATCAGAAATCACCCAAGCTCATTACTGCAACACACGGAGTAGTTGACAGGTCTGACAGTTTATATGAGCAGAACTTTGAGGCATGGTGCACACACATACCTCTGTGAATGGATGGTTAATCATGTTAAGGTACAGGAAGTCATGCATGTTTTCTCCTACATATAGGAATAGCTTTTTCTATAAATCACTGTCTTTACCAGCAGGTGACGTTCCAGAGAGTTATATACATATATACAGTAAGCCTAGTTTCACACCCACACCCCCGCACACACGTTCACATACCCACGCACAGGTGCACACACAAAGCTGCAGGGGACAGGTAAAAGGTGGAGTGCTTGTGCAACGGGCAGGTGAGTTACCGCGTCTGTTTCAGCAAGCTCATCTCACCTGTGAAAAATGCTATCTTCCAGCCTTCCATAGCGCCTCAGGTGACTGTCATATACAGATGTAGTACCTCGGTTCCCATCATTACGGGCCGTGTCGGATCAGGTCTGGATAATCGCGCCTCCTGCTTCAACACGCCGAGACCCAAAGCTGCCGTCTTTGTTAATGACTAACCTGACGAGTGTTTGATGTAGCTGAGCATCGACATTAGCGTAGACTAATTTACTCCACTGATGCGGTGTTGGGACTCACAGTGTGCGTTCCTCTGGGCTGCCTCACACTGTTATTAGGAGATGAGAGAGGTGTGGATAAGTCAAACTCCCCCTCCCATGCTCTCCGTTTGTTATGTTTGATGATCTGAGTTGAGATGCCGTTTGAGGAGCTCTGATAAGAGAGGTCTTTTGTAATAAGTGGAAAGGCCTGCAGGTGATTCGCAATGACCTTTTATGCTATAAATCTGTGTGATTTACATTCAAAAGAATAACATGCCATTCTGATGAATGAACAAGCGTTTGTGAAAATGAGCCAGCTTTGCCATTAATTGTGGTTAGATTTATTGCGAATGTAGTCAAAAAAGCAGCTTTTTTCTGGTCAAGAACCGCCTATGTAGACAGGATCTGATGTGTCTGACATGTAAAGCAACCAATTACAGGGCTCTTTAGGAATGGGTTCATCAAAATAGATTATAACACAATAATAGGCTGACAAAGAGAAGTAATTTTAATGTTACCTTAAGAGCTTGTTATTTCGGCACTATTTACCTTTCATGCTCATTCCTGGAGATCCAATTAATCAGATTTAATGTGGCCAATTTAGGAAAGTACTTAGCACTTTTGTGAGCCGTATGCATCAGATGCTCAGTGAGGGAATTGCGGGTGCCCTTGCTACTGAGGCCGAAAATATTGTGAATGCAGCATTTCCAGTTTTCTGTTAAATATCGCAGGGGAGAACTCTAAAAAGAGCCTTGCACGCTCATAGAGAAACTACTCTGAGTCTAAAGTTGTAGAACAGACATTTCGGAAAGATCATGAATAGTAACAGCTGTTTTTGGCACTGTTGGATCAGTGTTTTCATTTTAGCTGGGCCACATTATCTCCGGAGAGCAGAACTTAAGATGGCTACCAGCCACTGCTCCGGGATTTCCCAGCTTATACCGACACTGCTCCAAATTTTTACTTAGGGCAAAATTATCCTGCAATTTTATAAACTCATTTCCCAACACACACAGAGAGAGAAATGCATTAATGCCTTTACCTCCAGCCAGTGTTTTATATGCTAATGCAAGTTAGTTTGCAGCGGAAAGAGGAGGTGTTTTTATCAGCGGGGCTTTTGACTAGGCCTGAAAACGAATCCGTATGTAGAATTAGATTAGAAACAATGGAAAACTCACAAGAGCAGCCTGGACTGAAGCTTGATACAGTGCTGCAGTAGGTGCAGTCCTCACCTCTCTGCCGGTTTGTTGTGTGAGCCGCAGCAGTGTTTGTCTGAGACATAATGAACTCTAATAAGCAGAATAAATCATGCTGACTGTGTTGAGCTCTAAAGGTACAAGTTGGCATTGATGGAGGGCCCAACCGCTGGGGATAGTTTGTGTGAGGAACAGGACAACAGACAGTAGAAATACAACTCGGCTGTTTATTTTCTTCCGTGTTGTTTTGCTTCCAGGTAGATGTTACAATAATGGAGGATTTTCATAGTCGAGCAAACTACTGAAAGCTTTATCCAGCTATGAATGTCATGACAAATCTACAGAACCTTTAAAAGGATTTTACACACATCATCTGAAAACAAATGATTGTAGGGATGTTTTAGAGAGATATTGTAATAATCAATAATTACTCGCAAGAAAATGTTCATTGGTAATAGTTGTGCACGTGAGTATCTATTCATTTTTTGGGTTATGTTAGAGTAGTGGTTATAGTATTGCAGCCCCCTTTGTGTTGAGTGCATGCTTTGCCCCCCCAAAAAAAATTTTTTATGACAATTTAGAATTTGAATTAATCAAAACATATTAATTTACACAATGTACTGCTTTTGGTTAGTAGCCTTTTTTTGAGGTTTAATAAATGTATGATTTGGCCCATTTCCAACTATGGCTTTGCCATATCTGCACATCTGGGCATATGGGTGATTCTCACGAATTCCAGATTTAGAAGGTGTCCAGCATCAGAATTTTCAAAAAGCCCTTGAAGCCTTTTTTTTTGCACATATAAGATTAAGGTCTGAACTTACTATATTTTTAGAGGATTTAAAAAATATTTCCTATAGAATTATTTACATTATAAAAAATGATCATTACCGCAACATGATATTACATTAAATATATGCATTTACAAACTCATGTTTCGGTAATGAGAACTAAAAAGTTTTTTAGGTACAAACAAAATTTCTACTTTTATCTGGAGAGAAAAAATAAGAACTGCTTACCTGGTAGCCATCTTGAGTGTCACAGTCAATTATGTCCCTTCCAACAAGTTTTTTTTTTTTTATGTTAGTTCCTTGATGGCTTAAACAATGATTGAAAATTGTTGCGGAGGATGAGAAAATTGGTCTTGGACACATTTATTTTCCTTATTATTGTCTCTACATTTACCAATGATCACCAAACACCACATGTTTCTTTACTGTAAAATGTTCATGCACTGGAGCTTTTTGTTTATTTTTTATTTTATAAATATTTCCATGTCAAAGAACCCAAATCCAGTCATGGGCACGTTGCGGTAATAAAAATGTTCCACTTAAATGTGAAAAAACAAAATTGGTTTGTATGATGCCATTTGAAATCATGTGCAAAATAGTACAGGAAGAGATGTTTGTAACTTTATGCTTCTTATTTTGATACTCTTACTTTGCATTAACTTTTTTTATCAAAATGTTTCATGACACCTCATAAGTCCAATTTTGCGAGAATCACCCATTATGTTGTATGGTTGTGTATGCTGTATAATGAAACATAACTTATAGTTTTTTGTATGTGTATCTAAAGTGAATGTATTGTTAATAAATTTAGTTGAACTAAAATAGTTTAAATTCCTATATGTTAAGCCATTTCTTATACAGTATGTCCAAAGCAATTTTATAATGCCATTAAACACACCTGTGACCGCACTTTTAATATCATGCAACAAATTGCTACATTGCTTGTAAATAATAATGCAAGTGCGAATAGTCTAGGGTTAATAAACAATATTGCTTGGTGGAATAATCAGCTGCCATGATAAAAACTCATCCTGTCCTTACCAAGAAATCTTATATACTGCTGATAATGCTTTTGAATGGTTGTGCTGGATTGTTATTGCTGCCTTAGATTTGAAAAATATTGTGTTCAATTTTGGTCTTCACACATAAAGCATTCGGTTTACAGTAAAACTTTCATTCACGTGGTAAGTCTTAAACTCTCACAGATTTTGATTAGGGTTAGGAATTGAGATGGTGTGTCATCAGAGATAGACAGGTTAGTACAGGATCTGAACAATATTACAGCACAATGCTTCAGGTTATGAAAAATAATTAGAGAAAATGTGTGTGTGTGTGCGTGCGTGTGTGTGTGTGTGTGTGTGTGTGTGTGTGTGTGTGTGTGTGTGTGTGTGTGTGTGTGTGTGTGTGTGTGTGTGTGTGTGTGTGTGTGTGTGTGTGTAAGATAAAACACCCTGACTGTTTTGAAGTTGCATATTACAGTTTTCACAACTTTCATTGCATGTGCACTCTCTTTTAATTCTCTTTCAGATGAAGATCATTATTCTCACTCATGCATACTGTTATTAAGGAGAAAAGTATTAAAGTAGCTATTGCGTTAAAATCTTAAGTGTGCATTAATGAGAAAATAATGCAGTGGGAATTATTCTGTGGTTGTATTGTGAGCGCTGTGTAGACGTCACGGGTATCAAACCTACCGTATCTAAAGCCAAATGTCTGTTGTCTGTCAGCGACACAATAACTTCATCATTATTTTAAAAGAATACTGAAGATAAATGGACAATTTATGTCATATTTGAAATGGTTTTATTTCATTTTTTTATTAAGGTGCCAAATCTAATAAAAAAGTGTCAAATCAAAAGCAGTCGGTTTCCAAGAGTTTCTAAAGGTTTCCTGGCATCACGTCCAAAGCCTCTGAAATACAAACTATAATTAGAGAGAAAAAGAGAATGAAGATTAGGAGGTAGTGAAACTGCTTAAAGTAAAGTGCACAATTGCCATTTGAACTGCTCAGGCTTCTTGGTTTTGTGTTTCTGTCAGGCTGTGTCACGGTGTTAGACTGTGTACTTATGTGTGAATACGTAGGAATAAAATTGAGATGAATAAGATGTGTGTGCATGAAAAGAAGGAGTGGAGGAGAGAGAGAGAGAGAGCACATCTGCATAAAGAAGACACAAGAAAAAAAGCAGAAAGCCAAAAAAGAAAACTCTTCAGCTTTGGTCTTTTAGGCCCACTGGCAGAACTAAACAAACGGGTGCGTATTGCAGGGGGAACACATTAACTGTAACGGCTCTTGATCTGTTTGAGCTGAGAGTGCTGTCGGCATGGCTAATAAACACTTCATTTAGTTTTAATGGTGCCGGCGCCTCTCGGCAGCCTTCAAAAGCCCTCTTTATTTGGGTCATTTATGTCTTTCCTCGAGGAGCACCCTGGGGACGCGGAATCTGTCCACACTGCTGCGCGCCGCAGCGTTTGAAAGTGAGGGGGAAATTAATAGGGCTATCTCTAAAAAATAAATAAATGATGGGCAGAATGCCGCCAACTGGCCCGCTGAGCTTATTAAAGAGAGACAGTGCTAGAGAGAGAGAGAGAGAGATTTTAATATGAATTTAGCACCTTTTAATGTGCGAGTATTTTTATTCTCCTCTTTGATTTCTTTTTCCCTCCCTCCGTCTTTGCCGTGTCTCTGTTTCAGATGGAGTTAATGTAAACATGGCAATTATGGATTGTGTGCGAGTTAATTACTGGGTGTGCTTCAGCCCTCGGGGACGTTTGGCAGAATGTTTGCGTTGATAAAACGTTCTGCTCATCGGCGGCCCTCCAATGGTGTCTCAGCCCTCTGAGAGTGGACCACAGGGAGCCAATCCCTGGAGTCCTTACGGCTCATGGACCAATTAGTATTAAGCAGAATTAATCTAACCGGAATATTACCATCGAAGCGGATCCACTAGAGGTAAGGGAGAATTAACCTGCCGGATTGATTGGTTGGATCTCTTAACGGTCTGCTCTTTCTGGCAGTCTGAAGTGAAGATAAATAAAAGGTATAAAACATTTGGATTAGAATGATAGAGTGCACTTAAACGCGACTGCTTTAATGTTGTATAGCGGCTAAATGAGGACAAGAAGCAAACAAAAGTAAATTTTGCTGGCAACCAGACCTAGGAATGTAGGCGTTATGCACAGCGATTTTAGAGTAAACCTTAGCTTCCATATCCTGTCGCATTCTGGACACTTTTTGGTCCAAACCGAGCACCTGCTATTCTACTTCCTTCCCTCAGGCACCATGTCTTCTATTGATCTGGGGTGAATGCACCTCAATTAGAGAGAAGTAAGTGCGCACGTTTGTTTGGGATGAGAGATGGGCCACCCGTGACCCCAGCTGCAGTGTCGAATTGATTAGCTGTGGCCGAGAAAGTAGGAGTTGGGTCAAGGTTAACACTGCCAGGTCTTTTGCGCGATTATGTTACATTAGCCTATTAGCAGTCGAACGGGTTCCTGTTAAGCTAAAAAGCACATTCTCATCGTATCAACGATGACAGGAATTCACAGCTTTGCATTGATCTCCTTTTATCATCCTGCCATTTCGCGAGCTCGTCCTGAGTAACTCTGCCACACCTGAGAGTGTCTCAAGTGTCTCTGCGGAAAGCCCTCTCATTCGATTATCCGGAAACGATTAGCGTTAGTTGTCCCGCGATGCTACGCTAATATGCTCAGCTCCGAAACACTTTCTCACTAGAGTTCTGGTGTAGGAGGTTGTATTCAAATTTCAGGAGTTAAGAGTTGATTTAGTAGCCCGCAGAGAGAGAGAGAGAGTCGGAGTCTCTTTGCCTCCGAGCCATCTGCGTTCACATCAAAAGCGGGTCAAAATTCACAAACGTCGTTTCGCGCAAGCAACCCCAGCGCATGTTTACACGCAGACTCTGCAAGGATGTAAAGTTACAGGGTTTTATGCGCTGTGACAGCTGCTGAGATGAGCCGCATCTTTGAAGACTGATCTCCTGCAGTTGCAGGTGGAAGTGTGGGGAAGCTCGAGCGAGCGAGTAGCAGGCGGTTGCCTTTTATGATAGTGAGATACTCGGTCTCTGTCTCTCTGTTTCTCTCAGAGACAGACTGGTTCATATTTGTGTCTTTGAAATATTTCTTCTATGTACGCATTCACACACATACACTCGGGGAGTGTACGCTATCAGTAATTTCTTCCTTTGGCGATTAAAGCAGGGAAGTGTCAGAGGCAAGGCATCTTTGTCTCTGTCTCACGGTGAAACATTGATCCCCCTGTCATATCACACCTAATCCCCTCATACAGCAAAGTGCCATTGTCTTCATTTCACTTCCTCCTCTCCTACTGTACTCTCTCTCTCTTTCTTTCTAATTTATTTACTTTCACAACATGTTGCTGTTTGCTTACAGTTACAGTGCCTCGTGTTTTTGCTTTCTATCAGAAAGTATTTAGCTAAAGCGGTACAGGATGGAGAGCTGCTTTATTTAAGGCTAACACTAATCGAACACACAACAGATCAGTTACCTTACAGTATGTGTCTACAAACAATAGCTTTAACCAGCCAAAGTTTACTTCTAATAAGTCTCTCAGAATGGGAAGTCTGGTGTAGTTTGCTAGATCACCTTTAAATGACTAGCAAACCAGCTCAGGCAAGTTTACAATTTTATACAAAGAAGAATTAATCAATAAATGCTAATGAATTTCCCCAGTCTGAGATGAAATGACGGATGAGTAGATAAACTATGTATTTGCCAGATGTTTGAAGGTGCTAGGCCTGACATGCCTTTTCTCAGGTGAAGAATGCTGCCATTAAAGATCCCCCACGTGATTTACTGGGAGCACATGCGCACGCCTCGGGCTAGAAGGGTCATCATGACAATTATACAATCTTGTTTTCTCTTTCTTCGCTGCCCAGCCCTGCATTCCTCTGGGTAATTTACAGCACTGCTGTGAATAGCTACTTCATTTCGTCACCAAAATGAAAAGGTTTGTGGCATATTGACATATTCTGCTGTTAAACAATGTTGAAGGTGGAGATACACGGGGTATAATTACAGACTGTGAACTGGAGTTTAGTGATCTGTCATCAAACCAACCATCCTCTTCTTTGGAAAACGAGGTTAAGTTGGAGACAAAAGAGAAAGCAGAGAAAAGAGCTTTTGTGTTGTTTGTTGTTTTGGTGAATCCGGTCAAAGAAGATATTCAGCAGATGTTGACGCTGACCTTTTCATATGATGAAAGTAAAGCTTTTAAGCTCCAAAATATGGCAAGGAAAGCGTAATAAAAGTTTTAGAGTAGCTTTACGACATTCCCTTTATTCTATTCATTAAACATTATAGATTTTAATTTTTCTTGTGGCCAGTCATGAATTAAAGTTTGAACTAGAAGTTGAATAAAAGTTACAGTTTGAATCGTATTCGACTAGAATGAAAACTAGGACGAAATGTTTAAAAACCAGGACGGTGGAAACTTCTTATGTTTGTCTGGAAAAACAAACGTGCCAAAATTAGTATAAGACAATAAATAGTGATAAACAAACAACATGCACAACGTGTAGGATTGTAATAAAAACATGTTTTCTTTCTTCTTTCTCCAAACTGGCATATTTCACTGCTCTGTAAATTGAAAGCAGCTTCTTGTTAAATATCAGACGATCACAATCAGGAGCTCATTAACAATATTTTCATTGTTATCTGTAGTAAGGTTCCTAATGACTATCTTGACTATTAAATACATTTTTTTCTGTAGAAAGTATCTATCTGTCCATCACACAACTGTATATATTGCGTTTATCTGTTGTGTGTATATATATTGATCATCTTTATAATTTTTTTGGAATCCCCAAGTCTTAGAATGGGATAGGGTACAGTATGTGTGTGCTTGTGGTGTATTTTTATTCCTGTTTTAATTGTGGCGAGTGCAGGAATTCACATTCATACAGTATGCAAAGAGCAGGGATAAGGGCCAGTTATGAGACTCAAAAAGAAAGGGAGACAGAGTGGCAGAGACAGGAAGGCCTGGTTTGCAGCTGCTGGCCTCCTGACTGTTGCTTTACATCTCTCTCTCTTTTTCTATCGCTCTTTGCTCTTGTACTATAAAGTTCTGCAGTTGTTAATTTTGGTTTCCCTTTCTCTGTCTAGTATTTGCGCTCTGTGTGGCCAATTAGAGCATGGCTTATGGGGGAGTGTGGAGATTAGCTGTGTTCTGATGTTTCCTTGCCATGCTGTGCGAAGAGACCGAGTAGGTGTGTTCCTTTGTGGCAAAGACTTCCCCTGTCCTCAGGACACACTGATTGTTGTTACAGGAAGCTACGAGAGTGAAATATGATTTGTCAAACTCGAGATGCGCAGGACACTTGTTCTGTTACATTTAAACATGTTTCAACCGAACACATCTATATATTTCTGCTTGTCAACTCAATAGCAGGTATGGTTATTTGAGGAGGTTGTGTCCTGAGGTGAATTGTAAAGGTAAATATGTACAGCAGTTAAAGGATTAGTTTACCCAGAAATGAAAATTATGTCATGCTCGCCTTCATGTCATTTGAATGACTTTCTTTCTGCGGTGGAACACAAAAGGAGATTAGGAAAGTACATTATGACTCAATTGAACACCAAAACACCCAGAGTGTCAACTGAAAATGTTTTTGTGGCTCCATATAAATATTTCCTTGAAATTAGTAAAACCGTGGCCACCACCAACAAACTTTGCATTGTTTGTGCTACATTCGGAGGCGGCAAAATGAAATCCTCTTTACGCACTGAGGTGTCACGGTGGCCGTCACGATTTTCCTTAACTAATCCTTTAAGGTCCTGACCTGAGAGGAAGCTCATCTTATCTGCCAACATCTGCATCAATCAGAATGATCATGTCCTGGGCTTGGCTCACACGAAAACTCATTGCTGTGCGATAAAGAAAACAACTCATCATTTGTCAGACGAGGCCCACTGACAGAACCTCTATTAAGATCACTGCCTGAGGCTTTAGGCGGACGAGTCATTGCCTGTCTGTTTTGAGTGACAGTTGATAAAGCGTCGCCTGCGTAAGAGGACATATTTGTTTACAGATCACTCTCGGCTAATTGTAGGTATCTTCTTTTTTCCAACTCGCCGTCCCTCATCGCAAGCCTCACTGTACACTCTGTCTTCAAACTTACTGCTCCCCTTCAAATGAGTCTTGACACTGTGGAGAAACGGCTAATGGATCTGTGTAATGGCTTCTGATGACAAACTCCACGCTTGGAGAACCATGTAATCTCTCCACAATTAATTAAAGTGCTTACCGCTCTCTTGCGCACACATGCACACACGTTTTCCTCTTCGTCTTCTCTCCTCCTCGCTCTCCTTTGCTTTTCCTAAGCAGATGTGGCTAAATGACAGGAATAGCATCGCTGTCAGCGGTAAAAAATGAAGGCCTGGCCTGTTAACAAAGAGAGGGGTGCCGGGAGACACAGATGTGAGGTTATCGCCGCGGTAACGCTGGGACGGATGCGAGAGAGTCCTGTGCTCCCTAGCATCTGCAGCTAGGCGCTAGTAATTACCACGGCAACCCCCAGCAGCACAACAGTCTGTCAACACTACATTATACCACATCACAAAGAGATGAAGAGGCAAGTGTGCGTAGCTTCATGATTTTAGTCAAACCTTTAGCAGTTGATTTAATAAAACGGCCTATACAGTTAGACATTTGATTAGCTACATCAAACCAATTCAAATTTATTTTTAAATAATTGTTAATTTTACTCATTGGAGGGCTTTTTGGGGCTGATCTGAAACTACCTAAAGTACGTCATTAGTGGTTCAAAACTATAACAGTGACAGACAACCCTCTGTATACCTGTAACCTAACATTTACAGGTGTATTATAGTTAGCATAACTTCAAATAAACAACAGTTTGATATAAACTAGAGGGTGTATGCTTGAAAAAAGGCAGTCTGTAATTTTGTTTGTTAGTTTTTTTTAGATCGTCATGCTGATCTTTTCAGTCCAGTTGTTTTGTGTTAGCCGGTTTCTCATTTGGGAGATCAGGATGACTGGCCACAAAATGTGCTTTTAGCTCTATACCAATTACCACATCATCTGTTCAGTCCCATTAACAATGTCTACTACATTAGTTACAGCAAATCCTGCATGAAGTCCTCTCAACTTGGGCCGAACTGACTGATATTTCTTCAACTCAGTCACCTTTTCGTTTTGTGTTTGTTTTTTCACCTTTTAATTTTGTTTGTATCGATCCAAGCGCAAAAGCATAATTAAGCTCATTTTCAAGATAATTCCTCCATCTTTGTTGATGTTCTATAAATAAATGAGAAATTTTCTATGCTTTGTGTTAAGTTTTGAGAGGAGCTATCGGTTTAGAGTTGCATTCACCATTGATTTGATTAAAGGCATTATGCATTGTTTAATGAGTTTTACACTTGGTTGAGTGGAGAAGAATTGCAGCCTGTTCCCTGACCCAAAACTCTGTTTTCTTTCTTTGTCTTTTATCTTCCTCCGTCCTCCTCATCCTCATCGCTTCGGCAAAGTAAACCTATACAGACACGTGGCAAACAAATCACTGGAGCCTTTTATTTGGAAATGTATTTGTTTCTCCTTCTTCAAATTGATTCTAGAAATCAGTTTAGTTTTAATTTCCATTTTCATATACAGTAGGTTTGATAAATACAGTAGGAATTAATATGAAGATTGCTTATCTACCATACATGGGAAATTGTACGAAAACCAAAAATGCTATAAATTGTCACGCAATTAGAATGCATACAACGCTTTCTCTCCTTTTATCATCTTTTCTCTCTCTCTCATTCTCTCCCGGTCTCTCTTTCTCACTCTGTCTATTTAGCTTTCATAGCAGTCTTGTTTTGACACCCGTTTCATACCTGTGTCTGTTTGGAAAATGCAGTGTATAAAAGATGAGTTGAATATGTTTGGCTGAATATTGCCCCCTTTCCCTGTGCCGATCTGTCTTGCTTAGAGAAGCAATCCTAGGTGCAGTGGATAAACTAATATTAGAGCATCACCTCAGAGAGACAATACAAACGATGGGGTAATCTTTCATCTCTTTATGCATACAGGGAAATATGAAAAATTGCAGTTTAGGAATATTTCCGCGAGATTGGAGGCTCAAGCGGCGGTCGCCACAGCGCCCAGGGCCACTTCTGACGCCATGACAACCAGAGGAAGAGTGATGAGAGTATTATGCCCGCTTGTCGCCCCACTACGAACCCCCTGCCAGGGCCGCGCGTCAACATGCGCACACACACACATAAGCGCGCCTGCTATTTCTCTCATCGCCGTGATTGACAGCCGGGCTTGACATAATTGTCTCCGTCATCTCTCTCTCTCTGGTTGCTTTATTGCTCCTGCTGCGGCGGAGTCTCTGCTGGAAGAGAAAGATAAATCTGTCATTTATCACTCCTCCATTCATCCCTCCATCATGCTGTCTCTAACAGACCCTGTTAAGGGGGTAATCTGCCTGTGTTAGCCAGCTAGCCTATTCATCACCACGAGTGGACCCGGAGGGGTCACGCTGATCATCCGTCCCCATCCCGCCGCGCTGTGTCTGGTCCGGGTGGTGGGAGAGAGCTGGCGTGAGTGGAGCTCAGGATCAAGCTCAGGGCAAACAGAAACAGGCTCACGGCAATAAGGCAGCATTAGGGTGGGATTGATGCGCACATTCAGGGTTTGAACTCCTATGATTAGATCTCTTATTAGCTGTTAGCATATGGCTAGCACATGAAAACCCCGGTGCACAGAGTAAGCCCCGGGAATTATTGAACACACAGCCATATCCCTGGCCTGTCTCAAAGCGATGTGCGTGTGGGCTGATATCAAAATGCCATCGATAGGTTATTCGGTCGTATTGCCAGCCTCTTAACATCGAGAACGAGTTCATGACCAGACGTTAGCCGAGGTGTTGCGTGAAATTGCATCTCGTTTTCAGAAGAACAACCTGAAGGTCGTCCCCTGTGTTGGAGTGTTTAGGATGTAGATTCGGGGGTAACTACTCCCCCATCAACCCTCAAAAGTGCTGAATCCCCCACAATTTAGCAGGTAAATGTCATTCCCATCGCCCCTAAACGCTTTCAGAGAGAGAGAGAGGATTTTATTTTGTTCTTTATTGCGTCATCTTTCTCTAAAGCTTTTCTTTTGTTGTTGTTGCTGCTGAGAGCCGCAGAGCGTCTTTGTTTATTCTCCATATATATGTATTATCAAGCTCTCTTCCCTCCTCTTCAATATACACTTTTTACTTCACAACCCACAGCTTATTTTTCTTCTCTCTTTTTTTTATTCAGCTACATAACCTGTATGTCCCTGGGTAAATCAGAGAAGCATATGCGATTGTGTATGAGTAAGGCAACCGTTTGGTGATGAGATCAGCGCTCTCATATCGCGCTCAACGTGTGCGGATTTATTGGGCTTCGATAGCAACAAGCGAGCCATCACTCTGGGCCAATAGACGGCCTCCCGCCTGCCTGTGCTTATTTCACAGGGCTGCTCAGCGGCAGGCCGGCGGCCCCCACGGGTCCTCTCAGCACCAGAGGCTGCCCACACAACTGCCTGAGTCATTACCTGTTATTATATAAAGAATAGGAACGCAGAGGGAGATGGATGCTGATGGGTCTCACTATAAGATGCTTTGAATTGAGTCTAGAATGTCTTTGCACTTCTGTCTCTTTCTCAAGTCTCTGTTCTTTGTTTGACAGGAAGTCTGCGAGCGACGGCATCATATGCTGTGCTTTCCCCAGGCTGTTTAAGCAAGGACGTTAGTTGGGTGATATTCTGATTTCTTTTCATTTATTCATGGGATATCTCTGACTCAGGGAATGTACTGGGATTAAACAACAGTGTGTCTGTACCTGTCCATAATGCCTTGAATAGAGGAGACAGACCGCTCAATGAGTTTCGGTTCTCAAATTTGTTAAAGGAATATCTTCAATAAACAGTTACAGATGCAAGTTATCTTTGGGTTGATAGCAGTTTTTGTTGCTTTGAATACCTTATAGTACACATGTTCATCTTAATTAGCTTTTAAAACAGCTTTTAATACTTCATCTTGACACAGGTATTTCAGTATGATCTTCCCATTTAATGAATATAAAAATAACTGCCAGAGGGTGTTGCTAAGATGGCCTACTGTATGGATTAATGTATTGCCCCTAAGAGAACTTGAGTAATTGTTGCAGTCAGACTTATTGTTGATCCTGTGAAAACCGCACTTGTTCCTGTTGTCGGGTGTGTTCGAGTGTGTATGGAAACTTGTAGTTCAAAAAGAGGTCAAACAGGTCTCTTTCACAACATGTTGTCTAAAAACTGTATAGGTAGTCTTTAAACCTTCACTCAGATACTGCTTTCTATGATTGTGTGTGTGTGTGTGTGTGTGTGTTCTGTAATGTGAGGTATTAAAGCCGATCTCTGTGTGTGTGAGGGTGTCATTCACTCCTTTGACCCCTAATATCCCACCGAGAGAAATTTCATCAGATGACATGCTCATTCTTACAACACTCACCCGAACTCATCAGGGGGGTCTTTCTTCCTCTTTCACTCTCTTTATCCAAGATATCAAGTGGTACTCCAGGTCTTTTCCAATATCTGAACAATATAAGGGATTTGGTTTAGACAGCATTTTTTTCTTCTTCTTTTTTGGACCTTGAATGAGCTACTTATACCCAGTAGTGCTGAAACGCAGAATTAACCATGGCTGTATTTGTGTTATTTTCTTGAAAGTTTTTATTGAATGCTTTTACCTTTTTTTTAGGTCATTTAATATTTCCAATAAACCATATTTTATCTTCCAAAAACGCTTTCATAAAACAACAGGTTAAAACAACCAGTATTCTAGGTTTAAACAACCAAGCATAGGTTAAACTACAACCCAACAGGTTAATAACCCAGCATTTTTAGAGTAAAACCTTTCAAGTCTTCTGAAACAATGCTAGAGCTTTCTGTGAAGATAAGACTGAACTCAACATGCACTTATAATCTTCACTTATGACTGAAACAACCAAATTATTGTGTCCTGTATAGCTCAGGGGTATATGATTGCATTAGCAGTGTGAAAGGTCATGGTTTGAACCCAGGAAGCATGCATATTAACAAAATGTATATCTTGTAAAGCATATTTTGGTGAACTGTTACGTTACCGTTACATTTTCTTCATGCGCACACACATACATATACCGTACAGGCTTTGTATAGATTTTGTGTGGGTGAGCAATATTAACAGAAACTGCTACAGCAGCCTAATCAATGCATGGTGTAAAGACATGCAGACTAGTGAATGAAATCGCCGTTTGGACACGATGACTGTCGATAAGCAGCTGTCCTCCTGATGACTGTAATTGGCCTGGTGTGACCAATCTGAACTCAAAGGATTTGTGTCATGGCAAATTGAGCAGTTCTTACTGTATGTGTGTACGGTAGTAGACTAGAGATGTTGTGCCATTTACTGTATTTCTAGATTTTTGTGCTTTTTAATCAATCCTGATAAATTAATGATGTTATAAAAGTGAGCTTAATTCATTATAATGCAGTCAGTGCATGTTGAACTATTTATAGTTACACCTAAAGTGTAAGATGCATTAAGGTGGACATTTCACAAGACTTTTTTAAGATGTCAAATAAATCTTCGGTGTCCCCAGAGTATGTATGTGAAGTTTTAGCTCAAAATACCAAATGGATAATTTATTATAGCATGTTAAAATTGCCACTTTGTAGGTGTGAGCAAAAATGTGCCATTTTGGGTGTGTCCTTTTAAATGCAAATGAGCTGATCTCTGCACTAAATGGCAGTGCTGTGGTTGGATAGTGCAGATTAAGGGGTGGTATTATCCCCTTCTGACATCACAAGGGGAGCTATATTTCAATTAGGGATGCACCGATACCACTTTTTTGGAATACGAGTACGAGTACGAGTACTTGCATTTCAGTACTTGCCGATACCGATACCGAGTACTTAATAAAAAAAAACATGATTTAAATTTACAGGTAACAGCTTTAGTCATATAATTTAACAAAAAAAACAAAGGCCTAGTTTTCCAGTTTGTTGTAAACTCTGCCTCTTTGGACAACACAAGAGGCATTAACCCCTTACACGCCGCTCAAACATAGACATTTCTCAGACCCTGGTATCGATTCCAGGTATCGGGGGACTTTTAATGAGTACTTTAGAAAATGTGGTATCGAGGCCGATACCTGATACCAGTATCGGTATCGGTGCATCCCTAATTTCAATGACCTAGTTTTTCACATTCTTACAAAGAATGATTTGCCAAATCTAAGTTGGTTGTTTTCTAGGTTGATAGAAGCACTGGGTACCCAATTATAGCACTTAAACATGGAAAAAGTCAGATTTTCATGATATGTCCCATCTAAAACAAATGATCAACACTAGTTGAATCAGCTAATGAAGCATTACTGTATTTAAAGTTGAATGGGTAACTACAGTATGATTGTTATGATCTACTATAGCTGGTTGCAATTATTTATTTGTGTATTATAATAATATTATATTATAAGATTTATTTTAAAATGCATTAAAAATCTATGTATAATGCATTATATATAGACATTACAAAAAGTTTTTCTGCACATAGTTGGGTGAGAGTGTGTCATCCATTATAGTCCTGAGTAAAGTCTGAGAGGCCTGACAACAGCTGTGTGTACAGTGACTGATCTGAAGCCATTTTTGTATGCCCTTTAATGATAAGCCCATTGTGGCAACTCCAGCTCAGTGTTTATGTCTCTAACTCCGGCAAAATCTCCCTGAAACTCACAATCGACTGCATTTTATTTGGGGACATCCTTTATTACCCAATGAAATGGTTTGATAAGCACAGTTTTCCTAACTGTGCTAGTCCAAAATGTGAAAATGCCATAATGTTTACCAAATTATGCCATTTATCCAGGTAGATACAGTAGCTATGTAAACGTGTGCACTCTTGTTGCTTCTCAAGTTGTTTAACTTAATATAATTTCACTTCTGCCAGCATGCAGATCTACAGTAGAGATGTAATATCATGCACACGCCAGCACAAAGAGTGTCACATCGTACAGTATCTGATTGGGCTTGTGCATGCGAGGTGAAGCCTGCATAGTCCACTCTCCATTAATTTAATGTTGAGCTGCCTATCATTATGCACAGATGCCTATGGACACATAAATGGCCCTCGTGTGTGTGTACGTGTTAGTGCAAGTGTGTGTGTATCGCACTGCGCCTAATGATGTGAAAAGATAGCGTATGCCATTGCAGCGCCCGCCTTTATTTACAAACACACTTTCACAGTCATATACACACGCCCGCGCTCATTAGCTGATCAGTACAGTTATGATAATTAACACATAAAACACAAGCTCTTTATTTGCCCCTCTCTCTCACACTCTCTCACTGTCATTAAGATGATATCATTGAGCATTGAGATGGAATGGTTACGTCTGTTCATTCATTAGAGAATGCATCCATCTGGTGTGTTTGGGTGTGTGGGAGTGCGTTTAGCGGGCAGTGTGCCCATCGATCTGAAAGGCTTCATTAGATAAGTGCTGACATCACAGATTGATGTCTCTTTAAGGCAGGCTGCCACAGCGCTGACAAGGGAAATCAGAGATATTGACTCCCTCTGTGTGTGTGTTTAGAAATGCAGTAGTGTATGTAAAGTGAGTGCATGCATCATGGGAGCATGCATTATGCTTGCAGGTGAATTTGTGGGTTGAAATGTGTGTGTGTGTCCTTTTCCTTTGCTTTAATGGGCTTCCGAGCTTTAGCTGTTCACTAATGATTGTTGTTACACACTCCACTGTGCAGCTAAGGGCCTTGTCAAACTGTCAGCCTTACATACGCATGTTCACACACAGCTTTTCAGACAAGGAGAGAGAGAGTAGATTGGAAAAGAAGACTTGCTATATATTTCTTATAAATCTGTTTAGGTCCAGCATTTGTTAACTACTCACACAAACACAGACACAAACAACTTAATACTATTTACACCCCTATACACAGTGACATGCACAGACCTTCGCAGGGGCAGAAGGATCAAAACAGGCACCTTTCTTTGTAACCTTTCTTTTACTTGGTATTTAATGAATGATGTTGATACAGATATAATGCATAACACATTAATCAAACTAATATAAGGGAGATCCATTAATGTTAATATTACTAAATATTATTCACTTTTATACCACAAGGCTGATAAATGCTTTATTCTGATTGGTTGAGAAATGTTTCTCAGGTATGCATTATTTTATTGATATACACACATCTGACCTGTCAGATGTCTTAAAATAACTATCAATGCAATGTCTGTGGTAACTGTGGTATAAGTGAAACAATTGACTCTGGTCCTTTGAAACATTTGAAAATAATACAATATTTTCTTTCATTATTATCTGATTTACATGCAGTTTGTTCACCCACAGAAATTCAGAGAAAGCCACACAGATTTACACAGAATAGGAAAGTCTGTAATAAATAAATTTCACAAATACCGTGGGTGCTGTTTGTTCGTTTAATTAGTAATTGCTGGGTTTAAACATGTGTTCAGCTAGTAACAAGAGTTAGGACACATTTTACCGTTTTAATGTTTACCACTAAACCCCAAAGACATCCATCCAAAATCAGCTCGGACAGTGTGAGAAAGTTTGGAGTTTCTGCCTGTGTCTCGTCATGGCTTTCCATGTTTCGCCAAAATGTGCATGTTTCCTGTAACAACATAGTTGTTCCTGGAACAGCGTTCCTATCAACCAATCCCATTTTGAGGATAGTTAATGGTTAGGGTTAGGACTAAAGTAGTTCCAAAACTAACAAAAGATCCAGTAACACACATCTTGCTTGGAAAAATCTTGGTCACCATTTTCTTTGTGTCTTTTAAGTGGACACTGTCTTTAAGCACGGCTCTAGATGTGGATGAATGGAGAACGTTCCAGAGCTATGGTCATGTTTCTGTGGTCTTCATGTTTTAACTATTTTTTATTACTGTTGTGATTCAATATTTTAAGAATGGCCTGCTATACTGAACTTCTTTAGTAGTTCCTTGTTTAAAATTTGGTCAGAGAATTTGGAAGATAAAACCATATTTTGGTCATGCATGAAATCACATTATATACATTATATGTAGCCTAATAAAACAAGACTTTTTGCACCCAATTCTTGTACTGTGTAGAAGCAAAACGTAAAGTTGAATCTGAAAGTTTTAGTGTGAGATAAGCATAAATTGGAGTCTTTTGAGTGTTTAGTTTAGCTCAGGCAATGTTAGCAGCCGCGGGCTGGATCCCGCTGGGCCCACCTCACCCAAGGCCCTTCCCCCATTGGCTGCCTCCGGGAGATTAAAGAGAATAAATGCCACCTGATTGGCTGTTTAAAATTTCATAAGGCTTTGCAGAATGTACAGCAATGGTTTGGTTTTCATAATGCACGTTCTTGAAAGGTTTATCCAGTTGAAAGGAAACTAGGTTTTGATGTGGAGTTCATTTGCATATAGTAAGCGAACACACAGGCATGCGCATTAAATTGTTGCTCAGTTTTAGTCTTTTATTTAATATTTTGCCAGATATCACTGTGTGGTGCAGATATAGTTTGGTTAACCATTGTTTGCAGGGGGTAAGTGACTTAAGGGTAATTACAACAGATACACTCAAACCAAGCAGTACCAAGGCCATATGAATTACATTTAAAAGTGCACTGTGTAACTTTTAGAAGGATCTCTTGACAGAAATGAAATATAATATGCATAACTATATTTGGTATAAAGACCTTACATAATAAACGGCTATCTTTTTATTACCTTAGAATGAGCCATTTTTATTTATATACACCATGGGACCCCCTTACATGAAAGTCGGCATTTTGCACCGCCATGTTTCTACAGTAACCCTAAACGGACAAGAGTTTTGTCACTATGTTTTCTCAAGCTGTGTCCCAATTCAAGGGCTGCGACCTTCTTAGGACACGACCTCAGAAGAACAGCATTCAGTCTTTGAATGTGGCAGCCTTCAAAGTTCATGAAGAGGTCTGAAATGAGACGGTCTCGCCTTTAGATGATCCATAATTTACGTCACCTGCTGTACGCGCCCACTGTGCCTGTCAGAAGGACACAGTGGAGATGTTTCGGAGATGTTCATCAATCCCAGGAAGTAAACCGTTGCCTACAATCCGTGTGTTTGTTGTAGTCCAAGAAACTAGATTTATGTTGAACACGCGCCATCGTATACTTTGTGGTTTGTACCTTTTGCATATCGTTAAAGCAACACTATGTAGTTTTTTTTACCTTTAAATAATGTCTCTAAAATTATTTCAGTGATAGAACAACTTTTAACTGGACAAATTGTAGTGTTGCTGCAACCTGAGCAGCCTCCTAGCTGCTACAAGCACACTCTGAAAGTGTCGGTGGAGGGTAGAGCAGAAGAGTGTCTGATACCAGGCACTGTTGCGCTTTTCAACCACATGGGGGAGCTGTAAGTCATTTTTACATGGAAACTACATAGTGTTGCTTTAAAATGTACTAATACACACTTACACACCAAAGGAAATGTAAAGTTGTGAATCGGACCATTGGTGCTCTTTAAGCAGCCTTTGAATTGTGACGCCTTACTAGCCTTCTGTCGCGCTGCTGTGAGGCAGTCGGTCTTAGAATACGTTCTTCGAAGGTCGCAGCCTTTGAATCGGGACACAGCTTCAGACAACGACATGTTGGTCTTGTGGCGGCTCTGTAGCTCCCCTATGCTTTTTCGAAAGGGAGGGGTGAGCTGTGGACTAAGCCATTGGTTGCAATTTGATAGCTCACCACTAAAATCTACACACAGCACCTTTAGGGACTGATCACACCGAAGACGTTTTTTTAACAGTTAAACTTTTTCATATTGCTAGGCAACCACAAAGGTCCTGTCAATCAAATGCTAAAGCGTTAGCGCTCTGGAACTTTAATTTGCGGTTAACTGTCATATTAGTAGAAACTTTAAGAAGAGGACGCTTGCTCTGACCTTGATCGAAGGAGAGAGATGCATAAATAAGCAGTAGACAGTGACGGTACATTCACATGGGGCGAAAGCCTTAACCATTGACAGAAGGCTTGTCTGAAGCGTGGCCAACAGCCGATCACAGTGGCCGCAGCTCATGCTCCAGTGTTGCATAAATGTAATTGGCTGGCTCGCACTAGGTTATTTGCATAAGGCGATCTAATAGGCTGTAACATACGCATTAAAATGCAACGGCAAAAGTGAAAACTTCTCTCACCACAACGGAAGGCCGCCTCTCCTCTCATTCGATTGGACAATGGAAAAAGCACGAATGACGTTGTTACTTGACAACTTTTTTCAATTCCAGGTGCTCCGTGTGCTCCTGCAAAAACGCGTGGTGCAGCAGGCAGCAAAAACAAGAGGCATTCAGTTCGGATAAACCGTGCGCATATAACGCTCACTGCCCATAGAAAACGCATTTTGTGCGATCCACCCCATAGTCCACACAGAAATACGACTTTAGTTTGCATCAAATTTCTTTCTGTCTTCTCATTTTCATAAGCCTCTATTTAATCTCCCAGGGTGCTGTTCCTTGTTTTATTCAGCTTGTCAGAAATGGTAACAGATCTATTGTGGGACGATTATTACAGAGTTTTGTTGCAAGCCACTCATCAACAGAGCAATTAAAAACAATAAATAAGGCATCCAGCTTAGACAATACAATCCCCTCCTGGTGGACATGTTTGTTTGAAGGAAAGTGAGGAGAATTCTCTCTCTCTCTCCCTCTTAAGGTGTATCTTTCACTGGTTGGTATAACCATGGTAAACGGATATTACCATTTACACTCTCAGTAAAAAATAATCACACACACATTAAGGTAATGTACACATTTGGTTTGGCATTGTGTTTTGACACTGTTTTGCACTGTTATGAAGATTATTTAATTGTGCCAGCTACATGTGGTAAGCACACAGAACTGAATTGCTGCCAAAGGCAGAGATCCAACATTTAAAAGAAATGCAATGATTGGATGGTGATGATTGGAGAGAAACAGTTTGTGGATATACTCTAGGCAAATGTAATGATAGATTTGAATTTGAGAGGAAGCTTGGGATCTTAAATCAGTTCCAATATTTTTTCTGTTGTAATCATTTGCATGCCATTGATATCAATACAGCTTGAGCACAATTCTTTAAGTTACTAAATAAAAGAATTAAACTCATACATTTGACTCTTACCAACCCTTTTCAGAGGCATTGAACACAAACTTACATCATTTCAGCTCTCACTGAAGATGTAAACATACAGTAAACCCTACAGTACAAACATGAGTGAAGGACTAGACATGTGACAGTTGCCATGTACTGTGTGTCAGCATGGCACACATGCCACCTTATAAATAACCAAAAAACCAAAGCTGATGTGTGTCTGATGGTACGGTGGTGTTGGTGCCAGATTCATGGGGGTCCGCTGGGGGCGATATGCCTTAGAAATATCCTGTGTAGGATAAGCAGAGGAAGCTGCCAGCATTAACATACCGACGCCGGAGGTCCTTAGCGGAAACGCCTCTTCAGTGCCTATCTGCACTTCCGTATGTTTCTTCATTTCAACACTTTTATTCTATATGTTACGTTTTCTTATTTCTTTTTTACTCCTCCATGTTTCAGTATTTCTGATCACTGCGATATTTTTGCAACATTTCCCCATACCTGATTATTTTCCAAATCCACTCAAGCTGAATCCAGTTGTTACTCAAAAGGTTTCACCATCTTCTGTGGGTAGTCAAAATTACGTGGGTTTGTTTGAAAATTGGGGAGTGATTAGTTGTTAAGTCTGGAAAAGTCTGTTCTCTTGTGTGGGTAGGATGAAGATTACACCCCTAAATGCAGATTTAAATTCTAAAACAACCAGGACATGATGCATTCATTACCTTGAGACAATGCAAGATGTGATTTTAAAATGCACTCTTGACTATTGTTGGTTGGATGTAACTGTTGCCTGCATGCTATCTAGTTTCTCTGTTTGCTTGTAAAGTGGGTTGTGCTTCCAGTAACTTACGGGGGTCAATATAGGCAAGCTCAGCTGACACCTGTAGGCCTTTTCCACAATTTCTGCACTCATTTTTGTAAGATTTCTTAAAAGTCATGTTTAATAAATAACACATGGCGATGTGTTGTACTCTTTGCACATACTGTACACAGAGTATGTGCCTCACAATGGAGGAATTTTATTTTTCTAAAAACAGCGAAGAGGGAATGAGGAGTTGTTGTCGGTCATGTCAGAGATTGTGTGTATGTGATTCCCAAGTGTTGACTCCTTGTTCCTGTTTTGGTTTGTCAGAGCATCTGTTGTTCATGTCGGCCCCCTAGTCTGAGATTTGAGCATAGACCTGCCCTTTCTTCCTCTCTTGCTCTTTCTGATTAAAGGTAGGCTGGTAGCAGCGGGGCGTGTGCTTTTTAGAGCATTAAATCCAGCCTCTGCAGATTTGCTCGCCAGTCGCTCATCTCTGTCAAGTGAATGCCAGAGAGACCCGGTGAGGTACCAGGGTCCACAGAGCTACATGGATAAGCCATTTGTATCTGTTCAGTGCTGTGAACACAGTGATCAGACAGTGTACTCCTGTATCTCATGGGGTGCGTGTAGTTATGTGTATGCTGTATTTGCCATATGTGGGGCGTGAGTGATGTGTGGAATGGACAGCCAGTGGTCCCTGGAGAGGGCCACGGGGTAGGGAGCCACCTACATCCTATGTCCTTCCCCCAACTGGCCTCCAGCAGTCCCTATATAACTCCTTTCCCCTCAGACCGCTCCATTGATCCAACCTTTTCCACCTGCGGGTTAGCCACACAGATAAGTAGCCTCATTGAGTGAAGTGGGCGAGTGCAGGTTTGCATGGACATGTTTGCCTGTTTTGTTGACCATTTGTCTCTAGAGATGGTTTGTTCATTTGCATCCACATGAGCAGGTTATTGCACAAGACAATGTTGCTGCTAAGATCCAACACTAGTAGTTATATGACTGAAAATGCTTTTTAAACCGAGATTACAGCATGAACAGAATATAGATTTTTTTCCTTTCCATTGTTTCATTTATTATATCCACACATTACCACAGGCTGGCCCATTACCACTAGGGGGCGCTCTTTATTTTGCTCCAATCTTGCCTATTAGGCCTAATCATATGAAGGAAGGTACATCTACCTTTGAAGTGTATATCTACCTAACAGCAGGTCACCTTAACCGTAATGTCAGGAAACTAATAATCATAAATCACCCCATGTCGTGTTTGTGGGTTCAGTATCCTGTTAAACAGGACACAAGTGCTAAAGTAGGATCTGCTAGCTTAGGGACACAAAAGCAGGTGAGTTGCATTGTTAGCACAAGTTATTTCATTCTATTATGAACTGTTGAACAGTTAGCTCTTGCCGTAAAATGTGTTTGTCGAAAATGATTTGCGTTTGACAAGTCTTATTCAGAGTGTCAATTTATATTGACACCTTGTGAGAGACTACCATTAGAAATAAAATTATGAAATACAAATATTATATATATATATATATATATATATATATAATTACATTTGCACCATTTTTATGAAAGTTAAGACTGAATGGACCTGAAAATGTCAATTGGCGTAACCGCCAATTTTTCCAAAGAATGATAAATATTAAATATTTTATCCACCTTGATGGCATGTAAGCATAATCATCAAAAAAAGGAAATACTTTTAAAATATCATTTTATAATTTTTTTCTAAATGTACATTTTTTTGTAATTCTGACATATGCTTAAAACATCTAATTAATCTTTTATACTTAACTACATGATTATATTTTATGCCACATTTTTTATAAATCTATTTATATTTTAATAAAAAAAAATACTAGTTAAACCAATTGACACAGACCGGTTACACCATATTGACATTTTTGCAATTATCCCCAAATATTCTTTTAAAATTAAATAAAACTAGAAATTTTTGACTCTGCATATTTAATTTTTAAATTATAACCCTTTTATATTTAATTTATCCATACGAACACAAAATAATTAACATCACGTCATTGACCATTAAAAGATACGGTAAAATGTTTATTATGTATTTAAGTATATTATACACCATATTGGTACTGTATCAATGCCTGTCCTGAATGTGACAGGTATTTTGTAAATTTGTTCAAAACATTATCAGTGTAATAATAAGTGCTGGCAGTAATTCTGTCACTTTGACGCTTTGCTTGTTTCTTAACACCTCGAAAGCACTTCACTGGAAGGAAATTTGGCATGCAGATCAAACTTTTCTCAAACAACAATAGGGGAGGGAATGTGGTGTTGTAACCTGTTCGTTTTTTAATTAAACCGTCCTCATCAAAGGCTCACCTGGTATTTTGGGTTTGTTTGATAATGACGCGTTGAATAGCTGTCAGAGAAACAAAAAATACCGTGGGAGAACGAAAACATGAAATCTTTACATACCTCGCTTTTTAAGAGCAGGCCGGTCGAGGATTGAATGAATCGGATACTTGTTCTTGACAGACAACATATTGTGTTTCATGTGTTTGTTTTCCATTTGAACTTTGTTTTATACTTTGTATAATGGGAGCCAGCCAAATCCTGTCTGAAGAGCTCCGGTAAAAACAAGACACCAAACAGAAGAACATCACACTGAAGATATGTGTGCTGCCAACCTAAACAGATCATCTGTTATTGCCAATAGATCTTTGCCAACGGAAAAGGTTTGCCAGTAATTCAAATAAAAAGATTAGTATTGGTTAAAGTAAATTAACTGATGTGGTTAAGATGGTCATTTTGTCCTCTGAGGGAAGGTGACAGAGCAGTAACTGTTACTTAGAAAGAGGTTTATTAAGAAACAAATACATCAGGGAATTCGTTTTTAAAAACTTCTTATCACTAAAAAATATGTACAGCTGTTTAGCTGTGCTAAAGTCAAAGCCCCGCACGCATACCCACACATTTACAGCGTTCTTATTCACCGTGGGCAAAAATCCTCTCTCCCCATCAAATATTCATTCAGGCAAGCTGCTGAATGATTTTCTGTCTGTTCCAGCAGTGTGCAGTGGCTGGCTGCAGGTGGACAGAGCAAGTCAGAAGTCATTAGGCCTGAAGAGGCTGCAGGGTCCTCAGATTTACAGGAGGGAGAGAGAATGGATGGTGACATGTTGATGTTGTACTCAGTATGTTAGGAGTCCCTCGAGAGAGTGAGACACCCCCAAATACCCCAAACCTGTCCACTCCTCTATATCTCTATATTCCTCTCCCCATGGCCGTAGCCAGGGTTTGAAAATTTGTGAGGTCAAGGTTGAGGTGTTAGGAGTTACCAATGCAGTCTAATGTATTTTGTCTGAACCTTTTTTTGCCATTTTTCAATTTGGGTACACAATGGGTCTTGTCTGTTTTGGTTGGTGGACATTGTTATGTTATCCCATATTTATTAAATCTCAACTTTACTGTTGACAGTGTAGGTTATTTATTTATTTTTCAGCTTAGTATTGTAATTATTTGTAATAAGCAACATTATTTGAATAAGAACTAAACAAGAACTTTGTTTAGTGCTCTTATGGATGTTTTCAGCATGACTTTGTTAAAGGTTAACTCTTAAATTGAATGAAATAACATTGCTTTCTTAATCGGCAGCATTTGCATATTTGGCATTTTTCATTTAAACCCACTTATTGTACAGATCTTTGTACTCGTGTTTTTATTCTACAGTTTTGTTTATACGGTTTCTTACTGACAAAATGGTGACTGAATATAGTGACCTGCCTGCACCGAATTAGTGCCTTGATTAATGCCACTTTAGTTGCTTGTCACCCAGTGTTGCCAGATCTTGGTACGAAAATGAAAATTATAGGCCATAAAAACAAAATAAGTTTAAACCTTGTCTTTCAGAAATAATTCAGAGACATCCATCTCTAACACTAAACTGCACCTACTCCTCACTTTATACATTTCCTTAAGTGTCACATTAATTGCCAAAACACTAAAACAAGGAGTGCTAAACATTTGTGACGAATGCAATCTCCCAGAGACTGACTGTACTGTCTGGACCATGCTTGTTTTCTCTCAGGCACTGGCCTGGGGCCAGCTGAGGGTCTGTGAGTCTGACAACTGATCCCCTTTAGCAATCCACCCTGCTGTTTCCAGATCAGCAGTTAACCCCCTAAGCCGGTCATCTCACTTTCTGCCATAGCTGAGCTCTGTGGGATTTCGCTCCGCTTTATTCAACTTTGATTGGAATCTCATAAAGCAGAGGAATCAATTATTGCCGCTAAATACAGCAATGCTAAATACTTGGAAAACTAAAAGAGGTCATAACATGAGGAACTGAACTGAACTATCTTTTGATGTACTATGAACATACTGTAACTTTGAAAACTCAAAATTTCCTCTGCAGTCCCAAACTTGCTGTTTCTTAAAGTTTCCGTTCTTTCTGTGTTTTTGAAACTTTGATTGTGTTTACAGTGCGCAATATAACATGTGTTCATGTTACCCGTGGTATTTTTCACACAATTTACTTATCTGTATAGCACTGTTTTCACTGTCCTCAGAACGGGCTGATGTCTTCCTTGTTCTATAAAGTCCCTCCTTCATACGTATCAAGTTCTGATTGTGTAGCTTGTTTAGTGTGTTGTGATTCGTTAGCTTAGCTGGCAACTGGCGTATTCCTGTGGGTGGAGTTTAGTCAAAAAACTGTTCTGACGTCATTAAAGCAGGAAGTAGAGGGCTGTAGTCCAAACCGGGAGTTCGTTGTAGGCTTTGAAAGGCGAATGCTGTTAAAGAAAATATATCGCCTGGCAGTGAACTTTGAGCTTTATCATTTTACAGGTATTATTTATGCTATTTTAGCAACATTACACACTAACTAGGGTTTTAAAAAATGGGATCAGAAAGAACGTGACCTTTAAGTTCCCTGTTCATTTTTAATCTTAATAGTTCGTTTGTTTAACACATTTCTAATTATAATGCAGGCCTGGAAAGTTTGTTTATATATAATAGCATATACAGTAGTGTAATAAATTAAACTATACTTTTATCATATCCTAAAGAAGGCTTTGTTAGCCGAAATGTGTAGATCTACACTTTTAATATTTTACATTATGTAGCTAAGTGAATAAAGGCTTTTAAAAACATTTGAACTAAATGTTGACATTATATATAAAATTGTATAAGTGTTTATAAAATGTACAATAATGTTGGACTGAAGTAAATGTTCTTTCGGTTCGTCCCATGTTGTTACTGTTTGCTAGCTTAAAGAAACTCAATCTCATACATCTTTCCTGTGTCTATTTGAACTGTAACATTCCTATTGTGCTTTTTAAGAACCTTCTCCAGTTCAATTGTTCATGCGCTCTTAAGCCTCAATGTCCTTATTAGACCTTAAGTTATAAGGCCACTGCAATAATACAAAGGCTTCCGTAAACCCTCATTGTTGCTTTATATTTGCGTGTTGACGCTGGTAATGCTCAGTTAGTGTAGACAAAGGGCTGGGTACATTACAGAGAAAATGACTTTCCCAAAACCAATGGATGAAGAATATCCATTCTGTTTGGGACAAAGATAACCTGTTTGATTCTGCCATCCATGTTTACTTATCCTTTAAACTACAGTGCTCCCTCCATTACTGTTAACACACACACACAAACACACACCTTCTTCTACACGTACTACCTAACACACATCTTTTAAACAAACACACACTTAACACATTTACACAAAACATTTGTCATTAAATTTGCTGCCTTGTTTCTTTCTTCCTCTCACACGCACACTGTGTAAACACCCGTTCCCCTCTCCATGCCCATGTCTGTGATTCTGCTACCTGCTTGTTGAAGTGCCCCAGGGGCCTGCTTGGCCTGGCCGCTCCCTTAAACAAATTGTTGGCAGTTCGCAGACTTTCAAATGCCACACTGTTTTAATTACGCTATTTACTTAATAGGCTGCAAAAGCGCTTTTCACACAGCAGGAGGAGCAGGTGATTCGGGACGTAAACACCTTGTGGATGTTCTTTCACTTTGCCGTCAAATTGTTTAATCTTTTAAATTTGACCCCGCTTTTTAAATCTTCCTGCGATTATATGTCGATCGTTCGCTACATAGATTTATTTTCTCTGTCATCCGATGACATCATACCTTTCAGATGCAACACTCTTGAATTACTCCGACAGCCCATTTGCACATAGCACGTTGTATTTCACATGTTCTTATTAGCAGCTGTCGTTCGTGAGAATGTGACAGTTAGCACCCGTGGCTCTCTAAACATAGCTATTTCTTTGTAATTGAGACTAGCCGGTTTTGTCCTCTGACTTTTAATATGACGAAGGTAAACGTCCCGTGACCTTTAATAAGGTAGCAAACAATAGTGTGTTTGTTAGAACACATCTGTGTTTGTTCTAAATGGGATGACATGAATTAATTCATGTTGTTTGAATAGAATAATGATACAGAGTTACAAACAGGTATCACCACCCAAAAGCTGTCTCTCCTTTGTTTTATCCTCCACCTTTAGTGTAATCATCTAATCACTTTCAAGCCATCCATCATTATTAGAGTCAACTGTTTAGTTTGGCATGTGTGTGTACTAGCCTGCCTGGTTGATTATAATTTTTAGGATAGTTTCATTATGTTTTATTGCCATAAACCTGGAAAATATTATGCTTTCTAAAACTAAGGTTTTCCCAAGCACACTGCATGTTTAAAAAATATATGATTTTTTTTAAATATAAATATATTTAATAGTGCTGGGGAAAGATTAATCACCATTAATCGCATACAAAATAAAAGTGATTTTTGGCATAATATATGAGTTTGTGTTTTTGTGTTTGTGTATAATTATTATGTATATGTAACCACACACACATACATGTATTTATTTTAGAATTTTTTATTTATATATAATTGTTTAAATTTATATATAATATAGAATATATAAAAATATAAATAAATCTATATACACATGTAAATGTTTTTTAAATACACTGAAAAAAAATGATTAATTGAATTTAATATTTTTTTTAAGGTAAGTGGTTGCAATCAATTTATTTAAGCTACATTTAAACAAAAAAGATTAGTAAAGTAAAATATTTTTTTTCAGTATACATAAATGAATGTGTGTGTATTTACATATACATAATAACTACCACAGCACACACCAAAAATAACTTTTATTTTGTATGCGATTAATCTTTGCCCAGCATTAATATTTAATTATGATGTTTAATAATCTTTTTCTTAATTCTTTCTTTCTTAACTGTATAATTGTATTTGATAGTGGTGTTGTCACAAGTATGGACTGTAGAAGTGCTGTTGACCCTGGTCATGTGACTGCGGTCAGATGTGGGTCACCGAGGTGTCAATATATCTATCAGAAAGGCCTATTCATTACATTTCTTTTCACTACATGAAGTCCACAGGGCTTCATAAACGTGTGTCGTAGTGTTTAACATATACAAGTAAGCAGGTGAATGTTCTTGTATGTATCCATAAGAATGATAGTTTTACTGTTACATTTGTCAGAACAGGAGATTTTCATGCAAGCAATGTGGCATTCGGACATTTAACATGTTAAACGCGCTGTTAGTGTTCCCAGCCTCGCTGTTATCCACTTCCTGATCACTCGAAGATTTATTGGTCCTCAAACACTCCCCTGTGAAAAACTGCAAACATTCAGAACCTCATAACCTCCTCTCCCTCAGGCACTTCACACACGCACACACACACACACAAACCCATGAAACGTCTTTTTCTTCTCCTAACCCCTTCATATTTCTTCTAGGCAATGTAAATAAACACTGTCAGAGTTATAAAACCCTAGTGTCTTTTTAAAGCCACTAATTAGTTTTGCTTTAGCATATCAAAATGCCGTATTTGGCAGGCTGTCACCTCAGCAGGTGACAATATAAAGTGGATGGATGTGTCAGGGTGTAGTATTCAGCTGATCTTAGACGTATTAACATTATTTTTTTGCTTTAGTGATACCCAATACGAAAGCCCCATGGTCCAGGTGGGACAGCATCCAAAAGGACACTGTACCTATGATGTTTCATTCAGCTCAAGCGTCACAGGACTGACTGGCAAATGGCGCTGAACCTATGACTGTTGCCCCTTTCTTACACTTCTCCTTATTACAACCTGCCTCTCTGTGTACTAAAGAATCAAGTGTGCTATAAACCGGTGTTGGCGTTGACATCTGGCTGCGTTCTTTCATGAGGCCTGAGGGGGGCGATAGGAGGGGCGTGTGGGATAATTTGTTACGGTGTTAACAGGCTAATAGACGTCCACCTGGTTTTGAGAGTTCAGAGACACCGGTGGCCTCCTCTGCTATCAACTTAAGACTTCAACCCCTTTTTATTAGCCCAATTATGAAAGCTGTTTAGAGGCTGCCGCTGCATGTGTGTGTGTTTTTCGTGTCATGTGGTTGAGTTGGGACCCAGACACCCACAATCACCACATCAAACGACCCTGTCTGAGTAAAGGTGTTCTGGCTGGGTCTGTCCCTGTTCGGCTTCGGTGTGTATGTGTGTGTCCTATAAGAGCTTGTTTCATGTGGTCTATTATGAGCTGTTGGTGTACAGATGTAGGGGACTTTGTTGCCTTCTGACCAAGTAGTTCCAGTTATTGTCAAAAAAAATGAAAACAACTTTGTTTTTATGCAATCATTATTATAGGTAAGTAGTTGATCATGAACATACTATAAAACAATTATAAGGCTATATGTACAAAAGCATGTTCACAGACAGGTCATGTCCGTTAAAATCAATTCCAGTTCAGAAAGGTTCTGTCTGGTTGGAAAAGTTTTAAATCCAGGCCCCTTTTTTATAGTTCCAGTTGGGACCGTCTGAGGGCTTGAATCTGGTGAAGATGTTATCTGTGTGCTTGATCTCGCTCTTATATTGGAGATGTGATTGCTGCACGGGCCTTGGAGGCCAAACGTGATTTATGATCAGTTCACTTGTTTTTGCACGACCCGTTTGATGGCATTCTCTGAACGAGGCCAATCACTGCCAGAAACAGTAAAACTACACACCTGCACACCAGCTCTCACACATACACCCTTCACACCTGCGCACATGAAATGAGAAAGAAAAGTTTCAAAGTGGAAAGAAATCTCCACCCTTTATGAGTAATATCTGTTCGTTTCACGCCGAGTGCATTTGCGAACCGCAGACTTTGCATAGACAAGCCGATGTACAAATAGCTCTTATCGCACGCAGATACAGGATAGCGCACGGTGTAACCTCACTGTAATGCCCTAATCAAACAGGCCCATTTGTAGCCGCATGGTTGTAAATGATCTTCTGGTAGGCCGATGCAATTAGCATTGTCTACCGTCTGTGTACCCAGCATTTTAGCCCTACATCTATCAGCGTAATGGTGGCGGGCAGAAGCTCGGATGTTGTCTAATAATGGCATTTTACTCCCTTTAAGAGTGGGGGGCAGGTAATGTACGACCTCAGAGGTGAAGTCCAGCACGATGCTATAAACCACAGCAATATGTCAAAGTGAGAGAGAGAGAGAAAGAGGGAAAGTCCAACTGAGAAGAGGTTTTAATCATTTCATTTATCAGTCCGTTCCTGCTTTACGCTGCCTCGCTCTTCTAGTTTATCTCAGTTGAAGGAGGATACACACACAGAGAGAGAGAGGGAGAAATCGATAAGGAGAACATTACAGTAAAATGTATTGATCAGACACAGAGAGAGCCTCGCGTGCTGCCCAGAGATGGCCTAGTGATGCAATGCTTAAAGGAATTTATCCACTGCCTTCTGCATTAACCTTTTATTGACTGCTTTGCCTGTCCATAATTAACACTCACTTTAGCTAAAGTGGTTAGTTTCAGCTGGGACGCCAGGTGCGCGCGCACGTGTGTGTGTGTGTGTGTGTGTGTGAGCGCGGACCGGGCAGGCTAAAGTCGAAGTTCAAGTACGCTAAACATGTTGGGTGGGAGTGTGTGAGCCGTCCCCCAGAAGAACAGAGGTGATAGATCTCCCTCCCTCAACATTAGCTTGCTATTCCAGCAGGCCTGGCTGTCAGGTTATAGAGTTTCAGAGCAAATTGAAATGAGTGATTGTAACGTCAATCTCTCCTGAGCGAGGGTCAGATGGGAGAGGTAGACTGCATCTCTGAGAGGTTAATCTATACGGATGGTTGGCATACACTTTCAAATATACTTTCAACAATACACACACACACACTTAACGTCATGGCTTATTGGATCCAGAAATATTATCTGACACGTATTTTAGTACGTCCCTGACCTCATGTGTCTCTAAAAGTTTTCTGTAACCTCTACATTTACTAATCTATACTACGAGCATTCTTTATTTTATGATGGGATGGGATCAAACTAGTTTTGTCGCACTAGTCACTTGAAGTATTGACTGGGTGTTAAACACACTTTGTTTAATTTATGTTCCTTGACCCTGCACCCCAGAACTACCCTCCTAAACAAGCCAGATCTATTACTACCCCCAAACCTCATCAATCCTTGTGACCTAATCATTATTACATCATCATTTACAATTGAATTTATTCAATGGATTTTTTATTCTCAGCCCATCTTACAGAAAATAAACCTTGCCCATCTTAAATGTGTATGTGTGTGTGGCTGCAAGTTAGTCTTTATGGCTGCAGGTCTCTTTAACCGCAGTCTATTTACTTACGTTCCCTCTTCTCTGTCCCTTCCAATAATCCCACAAATGATGAGAGAGTTTAAATACACACACGCACAGAACGGGCCCTCATATTATTTATGAACTGATGTGCTACATTAGGGTACTTAGCTCATGTTAACGGATGTTATTGTCAAGCCCTGATGCAATATGAGGATGATATATTGAAGCGCTATATGCTAATTTCACCCTTGGCGTGTAATGCAGCCTCTCGTGTGGCTGGTGAAGTTGAAGAGACAGCACTTAACAGGAGAGCCACTTCACCATTAAGTGGCCCTTACAAAATATATAACCACAAATAGTGTCAGACAGGGGCTGTCCTCTGACCGCCGGACAGCAAAGACTCATCCATAATGCCGGCCTCTGCTGAAGTCTTTGAGCAGAGGTGGATGAGTGTTTACTACTGTGATTGCTTGAGAGTGTTTAGGAGAAACTGTGTGAACTGTTTGTGGGAATACATGAGTGCTTATTTCTGTATTACAAGTGGGATTACAAAAATAGCTCGATTTGTGGATGTTTGAGTGGTGTCAAACTAATTTTAGGGCTTTGCTATTCTATTCTTATTCACAGGCCCCAACCCAATGATGCTGCCTCGTTTAATATGCTAATAATTAATTTATTTAACTGTTTTATTGTCACCAAATTAAAAAGCTATGGATTTTTGGCCCAAATTTAACACAATTTTCCCCTTTATGATATAATGTAGGGACCTATGAAATCCGTTTGATCTTTTCCCAAATTCCGTTTTATTTATTCTCAAATTCCGTGTTTTCCATTTGAGATTTTTCTGGGTTCTGCTTTGGTGGTTAAGTTAAATTTCAGTAATCAAAAAGCATATCCTATCAACTGAAAACATTAAACAAATACAATTCAACAACAATTTATTTAAGTTTTTTTAACATTACATATACGCCGATGTATTTTGGATGTCACTGTAACCGCAATGTACTAAAACCATGCTAATGACCATCAACCAAGTCTTTATTTTTTTCTTTTATTCATAAGATTATTATGAGGGCCTTTTCAGGCAACTGTATTAAATGTAAATATAAAGAGTTTGGTTCCAAAACGCAATAAATCTATTTTGACTAATTTCGGTGAAAATTTGTTTTCTATACCAAGAAAGTGACAAGATGAAAACCACTATTTTCTGTTACAAACTTTCACATACCATCTTTAGGTTATAAAAACATAAAAAATTCAAATCCATGGAGTCGCTGAACCTTTTTCACACCGATCAGCTGTAAAATGTTTTGGTCCTGCTCGATTTGTGTTGGCTTTGCATAAAATAATGGAAAGTTTTTCATAAGATCCCATTGGGTCAGTGTGTTAGCATGACAGAAGCTTGATGCTGTCGGGAGAACAAGTAACATCCGGTATTTTTCCATCTCCCGAGTGCCTCTTGCGTAAATTATTAGATGTTAATGGCTTATGTTTCTTTCCCGTCACAGAAAACCACCACAGGTTTATCAATGCCATAAAAGTATTATCTTGTTTTTGTTAATCACGTAGTACAAGATGAGGAAAACTAGGATTCTGTGGATTCAACGAGCCGCCATTGTTGTTCACAATGTGTGGAATGGTGCACTGTGATTTGTTGAGTGGATTTATTGCATTCTGCAAAAAAGGAGGAGTGACGTTTATCACGTTTTGGGGAAAAGGGAGAAAAGATGACAGAATAACACTGCGGATATTGTATTTTGTGTAAAATTAAGAATTTACTTTTTAATACTGACCTGATACAATACTGATTTTGACGATAACTCATTTAAAAAAAGGCGTTTATCACGTTTTGGAACCAAACTCTTCATATATTAGTTAAAAAATTGTCTGTCAACAATCTATGATTTTACATTAGCAATAAAAAAAACACTGCACTGTCCTCCCCTAAATGTACTCAAAAGTTGTTCTGTAGTGAGTGCTTTTCATTTTTGATGTATAATGAACATTTATGACCAAGAAAGCAGCAGGCTATATTGTCACTTTAAGACCCAAGACAAACTGCACAATTTACTGATAAACATCCAGCTGTTTATATGAACTTAAACAAGATAGAAAACTTAGTTCAGTGATCACGCGTGTGTTGACTACTAATGCTCTTGTGTCCGCGGCTGCGTGTTTTAAATGTGAGCCCTCATGTTGTCTGAAGAATACACTGTATACGAGCTATACACACTTTTTTAAATATATGTGAAGAGTGGGCGTTCCTGGTCTTTGTTTTCTTGTTGTTTATTCTAAACTTTGTTTGCAGTGGTGGGTCCGCCACTTTTCTTCATCTATCCTAAATTGGTGAATGATCCTGTAAATATACTTTCAAAGCTGTGTGGAGTGCGGATGTGATCGTGCAAGGCGATCACGGGAAGAAAGTATACAGTACTCTTCTATTTTGTCTGCTGTGTCCTGGGCTTTGACGAAACCTGCTTGTGCTCTGATGAGGCAACGCTTTTCATTGTTTGCAGTGCTTGATGAGAAATGAATGTCTCTTTGTTTACGTCCAACATTACACAAAAGGAAAATGTTTCTGCACATTTCTATCATTTTATTTGCAGATTAATAAAATCATATAAAAAGGAGCATTTAAAATTACTTCTAATGGGTTTTAAAAATTACTGAATCTAAATTTGCCAAATTCCATGACATTCCACGTTTTAAAGTAAATTCCATTTTTATGCTTGGATTACGCGATTTTGTCCGTGTTTTCCACATCACGGAAATCATAGGGCCTTAGTAATGTGTTATGTTTACAGATCAAACCTTACAGCTCGTAATGTTCGTAGGCAAATTGGGGCCGCCCCAAACATGTTTAATATTTAGTATTTACAATTTTTAATACTTTCACAATAGCAAATGAGAACAGACCTTTTAAAATAGCATACGCAAAACATCCTGCTGTGCGCTTCTGTGGACAGTGGAGACGGAGAAACGGCTTTTGGAAGTGAGGAAATAACTCGACTACCTGAATAATGCATCTGTGAAAACGCATCATGAACTTCAGAGCTGAAGTGAATTTATCTCCATTATAGCAATAGCTAGCAAATGTAAACATTAAAAATAATAATAAATTATTTACAATCTTAATACGTTTAAATCCGCTTCCCCATAAGGTGATATGAAGGCGCTCCTTCTGGCACGATAATCTTATCCTGTAGTGTGTGCTGCTCAAAATGTTAAAAATCTTAGCACTTAGTGTAAACAACATTAACACTGTTTCTTGATTACGGTTGAACTAGAAGTTAACCTGTCGGCTTGTGTTCTGAAAGCTCTTCAGCAATGCAGCCTTCAAATGGCTTTCATAATGTCTTTGCACATTAAATTATGATGGACGATTCCAGCCTGATCTCACAGAAATGTTGTATATTAAAAAGTAAATAATGAGCTCTCTAATTTCTATAAATTCATACAAACTGAATCTGAAACTGAAATTTATTATTTGAAAAAAAAAAACACTAATGACGCTCCACCCTATCACGTGGGAAAAAGCAGGTTCTACTAAAACATGCAAATACAATTGTACGAATTAATACGAATCCGCCACCTCGTAAAATAGTTACAAATTGCCATGAGATTGTGTTTATGATTCACATTGAAAGCATGACACAATTACCCTTAATGTTAAGTTTGCATTTCTCTTCACACCCAGTTGAAAGGTCATGCTCACCTTGTACAACATTTTAGATTTACGAGGCAAGCTATGTTTCTTTTTTCTCTCTCTTTTTTTCTTTGCATCTCTCTCACCTACACAAAAGAGATGCACACATTCTTCCTTACACACCCAGTTTTTTTTTTCAAATTTGTGCGACGTTATATTGTGGTAATCAGGTAAAACCACACTGTCAGTGTATTAATCAGTTGACACGATGAAATGCAATAACATCAAAGTGCATCTATGGAATTAAAGCCACAGGCTTCACCTGCCCAGGTGTGAATGACAGGGATAATAATCAGTGCAAGCCAGGTGTGTTTAGATGGTGATTTACACTGCTTACACTTGTAGGATTGCAGAAGTGAATTCCTAAGACTTAGTTCAAAGGAAGAACAAGGAGATGATGCCATACCACACACGTTTTCGCTTAAACACACACATACAAAACCGGTGCATGCTTTGTCGTCCTTCTGTGTAAGTGTGTCATTAGAGAAGGTTATTGTGTGTCGTAAACCAATCAGGAAATGACCATGTGGACTGCCCCTAGACAAACACACACTTTTTTGTGTGTTTAGAGTGACATTTAACTCTTCACACACACACACACACACTCACTGGTAAGCACATATTGGTGTGGTTGACCCCCTAAATGGCAGAATTACGTCGTTTTGAGTGCTACAAATAGCAGAATAAAGTATGTTTGGCATCAGTTTAGAAATTTTCGATCTTTATCTTTTTTTGTGTGTGTGTCCCAATAGATGCCAGTCCAGCCTCGCACAGACCTTGCCACCTGAAGAAGCACCTGTCGACCGACCCTACTGGAGTAACGAAGACCCTGACATGCCCCTCCCCTTTGACCTCTTTGACATCATCAGCCGTGTTGAGTCGCTTCTCTGGAGGTGAAGTAAAATTATTGTTTTAGCTTTGTTACACCAAGATAAATACATAGTTTTATTTATTTTTAACTCTTTAATGGTATTTTTTGTAAGAGTGTTTGTTATTAAAGGGACACTCCACTAAAATACGCTAATTTTCCAGCTCCCCTGGAGTTAACCATTTGATTCTTACCGAATCCATTCAGCTGATCTCCGCGTCTGGCGCTACCACTTTTAGCATAGCTTAGCACAATCCATTGAATCTGAATAGACCATTAGTATCGTGCTCCATAATAACCAAAGAGTTTTCAATATTTTTCCTATTTAAAACTTGACTCTTATGTAGTTATATCGTGTACTAAGCATGACGGATATTTAAAAGTTGTGATTATCTAGGCAGATATGGGCATGATAATTAGAGTATAGAGTACACTTTTAATTTTCCGTCAGTCTTAATACACAATGTAACTACAGAAGAGTCAAGTTTTTAATAGGAAAAATATTGAAACTATTTGGTTTTTTTTAGCGCGATGCTAATGGTCTAATCAGATTAAATGGATTATGCTAAGCTATGCTAAAAGTGCTACTGCCAGACCAAGAGATCAGCTGAATGGATTCCAAAACGGTAAAAATAAAATGTTTGACTCTAGGGGATCTGGAAAATGAGCATATTTAAAAAAAAGTGGAATATCACTTTATTAATTCATAAATCAATAATCTTCACCCATGTATTAAGTAAGATCAAAGTTGTCTGATTAATTATGTTATGTTTATAAATGCTATATACAAAAGAGAATCATAAACTCATTATTTTCTCCATTGTTATTTATTATGTGTATTTGTATTTTTTTCTAGGATGTAAGGATGGTGTACAGAGAGTAGATGACAGAGAAACAGAGAAAGATTGTAATGTGAGGTGATAAGGCCCTTATGGAGATCACAGGTGACAAAAAACAGTACATCATAAACCTGTTTACTTTCTCTTCTTGGCCCACTTCACCTGACAACCAACACCTTCACACATCACTTTGAGGTGAACTCGGATGGACAGACGGTTATTTCGATGGAGGGATGATTAAAGACATTTTTTTCCTGTTCCTATCAGTATCATTTACTATCACTTTAACTAAAACCATAGTGTTAAAATGACCATGCATAGAAACATATCAGTAGTAGCATTCAGTATCCATAAATATCCGTATATATATCCACAAGCGTATGTATGTTTCAGTTCAGTTTTCCATATATCCTTTAAAGCTTTTTTTGGACATGCGTCATATAGCTGTAAACAGTATACACAGTTCACTTCTTGTGTTTGTGTGCGTGTGTACACGCCATCTTTTGAGGTGAAAGTAAGATAGAATCCCATTATATTGAATATGACTGGATGAGTAATAAGGCATTTATAGGAGGTGTCAAATATGTGCAGTTGCCTTTTGTCTAATGTTTTGTCTATGGATTTTATGTGTTTGAATTGAAAATTGTTTTTGAATGTTTGCCTGTGTGTGCGTGCGTGAGTGTGTGTGTGTGGTTGTGTGTGCGCGTGTTTGTGTGTGTGACTGTTTGTAGAGAAAAGGCGAGGTAAACGTTTTTAAACTAACTTTGTTAATGAAGTTTGTCTATATAGGTGCATGCAGGTACGAGGCACGCACATGTGTAATTGTTTAGACGGCTTTATTTCTGTGTGATTGAATATAAGTGTGTGTGTGTGTGTGTGTGTGTGTGTGTGTGTGTGTGTGTGTGTGTGCGCAGGAGGAATGCACTTTTACATCTTTTTAATGAATGAAGGATGAAGAAAGCACTCTGATGTCCTTAGATCGAATGAAATGAATGGAAAAGGGATGACTGTCGAGACAAGCAGCTTTCGTTTTCCTTTTTACGGTTTTTTGTGTCATCAGTGTTATTGTAGAAGATCCATATTATAGTATTTGATGAAGACGCTTAAATGTGTTTTATACTTTAGAGTTTTCATTGGTTGCCAAATATTGTGTTTATGCTGAGTAAATGCTGTGAGGTTGGTATATAAATATCTATAAATATATAATCTTTCTTTCATTGTGGTATTTTTTCTGTTTTGTTCCTCCAGAGTGCCACAAACCCTGCTGCTTTTCTGAAAGCGTTGTGTGCGCAAAGCGCTAGTATGATAGAAATAAAATGCAATGCTGGTTTATTAATTAGTATGAGGTCAGTCATTTTTTTTGTATAGATTTGTTTACCTGTCACTAAATGTTATTGATAACATGAACAAACATTGTTATGTTTATGTTATGCTTAACAAATGATTCATGTACTATTCATACTATGTGTGTGTGCGTGTGTGTGCGCCCATTTCCCTTAGGCATTGGAGATGTTTCCTCTTCTCTGTAGGTGAGTGATAGATGAATAAGCCTCAGGTAAGCAGGTGAGCTGGGAATGGCCACTCTAAACTTCACTACAGTTATCCTGATGCATGAGTGCACAGGTATGCATTGTTCTGGGAGAGGGTAAAGGTCATCAGTAGTTGTTATTCTTAGTAAAGGTGAGATGACCAGGTGCTTGGGGAATTGAATGCAGTAGTGTGGGTCTGCAGCATCATGTGGACCAAATGTTCAGACAGTAATACCTGCAATCATATTGTGGGCAGCAGGCGACGACTGGTCAGTTTCATAAACATATTTATCAAAAATGCTATAAAATGTTTGTGTGAGAGTGAAAAATATCCCATATAAAAGCAACAGTCAATAGAAAGTTGACAGAAAAACAATGCGTGTTTGATTTTTTTTCAACAGGCATGGAGTGTTATTACTGTATCTGATTGACAGCTAAGTTAAAGACTGCATCATAACGCACAGGTGACAAACAGAACACACCCGTGCACAGCCACACATACATTTAGATGGAGAAATCCAATTTCACATTTAGATTATGACTGATAATAGAATAAGTTGCTCCACAATGTATTAAACAAACCTGTCCACGATCTGTTTTTGTCTACAATCAAAATTTCCTTACTTAGTGTGATGCTAATGACACAAAATGCTTTTGCTTTTGGTGCATGACTCATAACAGGTCAGAGATATTTTCAGCGACTCATTTAAAGAATTTTTATGAGAATTTTCATAGCTTGAATTGCATTGTGCTCACTGTATGCCTTCATTGTATAGAAATGCATCAGCACTATACTTCCTGTTGGGTTCCTTGGAAGTAGGAATATCATACAGGTGAGTAAAGGACTGAAGAATTCCAATGTGAATGCACAACAGAGTTCGTATACGTGTGTACTGTTTTACTACCCATGAGTCCAGATCTCCAAACAGACTGATGAGTGAAGTATTCTGTGAGACAGCAAGTCCCGTGTGTGTGCCTGTGTGTGCGGGTCCACATGAAAAGCACATAATGCCGTTCTCCCAGTTAACCAGCAATGAGTGGATCTGTCAGGCCCATGATGCGGCCATGACAACACTCCTCAGTGCTATGTGGGTTAAACGGCTACAGACGCCCGTCATGGCTGCCTAAGCAGCAGACACTACCATCACTGGTGCCTCTTGATAGTACATAACCCTCCAGTTCTGTAACAATACTCTGGAGTTGTTTTTTTCAAATTTTATTTTTCAAATAAAAACAGGTACTCACACATACATCAGAAAATAACTAAGCAATTAAAAAAATTGTCAACACACCATTAGGCTTAACACTTCCCACTGCAAGATTTAATGATGCTTCCAGATAAAACATTGCTAACGTTAAGTTTAACTTATTCTGTAGCAGCACAATGGCAAAGAGGTTTACTGTAGCAGGGAACCTGGATCTCGTACTTGAAATTTGATGTTTTGTTGATGCAAATGAGTGATTCCTTTCTCCTTATTTTCCTTATAACACAGTCCGATTTGTCTGTAAGCATACAGACTTTGTAAGCATATTAGGGCATAGGTCGTACCCCCAACATTTTTTTTTATTTAACAAGTTTAACTTGTGATAAAATCTAGAACTTAAGACGTTAACTTAATTTGTTAAACAATGCAAATAATACAGTGGTTTTTAGCCTGTGCAAACAGTGAGTTGTACATGCATTGCAATTACATGTAAATGCTATTTTGATTCCATCAGATGTCACTAAAAAACAAAAGTGGGACATATTTGGTGGTTTTCAATGTGTTTCAATTAGTGGAATGTTTTTACTAAAAATCCTGTTTTGTGAGAATTTTGGGTAAAATACAAATAATTAGTAATTGAGGTAAAAAAGTCACAAATAAATGCAAATTGAATTATTAAAAATAAAAAAATAGTTTTATGCCTTTACTGTAATTTATAAAATAGTTTGTTCCAATCCTTGATTCTAATTGGTCAATAGCTTTTCTTTGTTCACGATAAAACACAGCTTTGACCACTTCACCCAATTGTTCTATTTATCACTGCGCCCTTAGCAACACCCTTAGCAACCACATGTATCAGTTTGAGAACGGTTTGTTGTTTTTATTTGAGCTTTCATGCATATTACACATTGGAACGTTGTTGTTTACGGTCAGGGACTATTTTTTCTAGCAGATGGAATGCTTTTATTTATTTAACTTCATGAAGTTTGCACTTATATTTTTTTACTTTAATATTGTGTGGGAACCGTTTTATAAAAGCACTAAGGTACCCGAGGCAAGTGCTGTATCATTAGCCCTTTAGCTGTTACTTATTCATGATACAGCACAGCCTCTCGTACCTTAGTGCTTACATATAAAGGGAATCACAAAGTGCCCAAATTTGTCCACTAACAGCAGAGCAGTTTTAATTAACAGCACTTGAGGGTTAAGAAAGGATCACATTTTAGTTGAAACTGAACATTTAAAACTCACTACAAAGGTAACAACTGTTAAATGTCAATCATATGGCGCATAATTCCTTATGCGATGTTCAATGTAGGCATGCTTACAGGTTGATTATTTGTGAACCCGCCTTTGAAAACCCAGCTAAAGTCATGTTTTTGTGATTTTGTGTTTTCTAAATAAAATCATCCTACAAAATGTTAAAACATCCTCTGAAAATACGACCTTGATAACTTTAATATTGACCGAGTTAAGGCTTTGATAATCCTAATTTCATATTAAGGTTGCTTTCACACCTGTCTTATTTAGTTCGGTTGAATGGTACCAGAGTTCAATAGCTCACTTGGTGCGGTTTGTTTGGGCAGGTGAGAATGCAGCAACTTGGGTGCGCACCAAAACCGGACCAAAAAAGCAGACAGAGACCTCCTTGTAGAGGCGCTCTTGGTACGCTTTCAAATGAACTCTGGAGCGGTTTGTTTGTGGGGAGAAGATCTGAGATCGAACTGACCTAACTGCAAAAGTACTGCGCATTTTTAGACTAAACCAGCTGCTGTAGTCAGCTGTGCTGTGCATTATGGGATAAGGAAGTGTTTGTTGACAGTTTCTATTAGGAATAGTAGCACAATGGCAGGTCGCAGACATACCTGGAGTTTCGAGAAGGTGTAGAGCCTCGGAAATTTGGATGCTTCTTCGTTTTTCAGTGCATTAAAACTTTGTTTTTAAGACGCATCCATGCTTCATTCTGGAAATGAACAGTTTGTCTAGAGTGTTGTATACAAACTATGTAGTATATAACAACCATGAACATAATTACAGCACGCATGTGTCCATGGTGTCTGCTGTATTTTCCTCCTTTTTGTTTACTTCCGGGGTTCCGTTGGAATTTCCCACATGTTGATTCTGACCAATCAAGAACCAGGTTAGGAAATACGTTCAGAGACATGTGGCCAATGAGTGATGTTATCACATGACTGAATTTTGGTACGTTTCAACTGAAAAGGAACCAAAACTGCAAAAAAACTACAATGTATCATTTTTTGCTTTTGGTCCAGAGCAAATGAACTGAACTACAGATGTGAAAGCACCCTTAGATTATGTGACTTTAGCCTGGATTTCACATGCAGTGAGCACAAAAGATGTAGCCAGATATTACTTTTGATTTGACTAAAACAAGATATAATGTTAAGGCATAGTGTAAAAGAAGAATAACTTTGTTTCCTGCACTTTGGGAGCATGCCTTGAAATGTTGTCTAGGTAGACAGCTTACTAGATTTTGAAACAGATCCTCTCGCTTGACTCAATCTTGGATGCAAAGATCCAGCGCTCTCGGCATTGCGCGTCTGTGTTTGTGATGGAACGGATCTGGCTTTTGACTGATACACTGAAAGTGATGTGAAACTCTTGGAGCACATTTTTGGCACTTGAGTGAAGGGACACTGCTGTGATCTGGCTTAAAGGATTCCAATGTATGTGTATCTGTGCTGTTGACAGTTTCATTCTGCTAAACTCTGCTGTGACCTGACTTTTGGGATGCATTCGCAGTGCTCCATTGAGAGATACAGAGAGATTGTGTGTTTGTGTGCGCATCAGTGGCCCTCTGAAGTCCTTCCACTCTGCAGTGGCTTTGGTCTCACAACTCCCCCCTCAATTTCAGATCTTTAGAAGTGGCCGTCATGTTGTATGACCCACATCCTGCCCCACAGCACTGGCCACCACTGCTCCAAATAACCTCACATATACCAGTGCCACTATAACCAACCATTTCACACATAAACAAAGAGAGATAGTAACATCTCTTTCTTTCTTTAATTTCTTTCCTTCTTTCTTTTTTATATTGTTTATTATATTTTCTGGATAAAGCCACCTCTTAGATGGGTATTAAGATGTTTCTATTGGCCTGCGAGAAGAGATGAAGAGAGAAAGGGTTGATATATTCATCACATACGATATTCACCTTATCTACTCCGACCTTGAGGGGTACGTGCATTCGGCCACTTCACTCTCATACACACACCTAGACACTCGACATGGCTATCCGCCGCTCTCCTCTCTGCTCCTTGATTGACAGGTGCTGAAATGAGCCTCTGAATAGCTGTGGGCTTCAGTCTTCCAAATAACTCGCCCGTCAAATTACATCCCGCCCTCCTCACTCGCCCGGTCGCCTGGGAGACCTATTTATTTGTCTGTTTATTTGCTTGGTTTAAATATTTGGTGGGGAAAATATTGAATTTTTGTCCCCCGGTCAAAGTGCTCATATTTAGTTAATAACAAGAGGAGAGAAGGTTGTTTGCTCTGAGAGAAAGAGAGGACAGTGAAGGAGAGTAGGGTATATATTTATTTTATATAAGGAAGTCTTTGGAGAAAAGACGACCTCTGTCACTAGGGACTGTCTGTTAACACTTTATTGAAGCGTATTTTTAAAACTACGATAAGCTAAAGTGGTATTTATAACATCATTTTATTAATCTATTAATGTGGTTGGTTGCATTCCTCCAACCCCCATCTTTCCATACACAGCCTTAAAATCATTGTGCTGGTATTGATCTTGTTTTAAGCACTGTTGTGTGCTCATTCTCCTAATGCCATAATAAGTTCTCTTTGTGTTTACATACTTTACAGCCGGTAATATCCACATTTACAGACTGACATAATATAGCAATACAGGCTTTACAATGTGAAAGACCGAGTGTAGAGGCCTGACTCCCCCCGTGAACAGTTCTTTGCCTCCAACATGCAAATGCTAACACGCTTTCATGATGATCAATATTGTTTTTAAGTGTACTCATCCAATGTTGAATCTCAGCCCTTCATCGTCCTTGTTTTTCTACCGTCTTGAACAGAAACAGCAAGTGAGGGAGAGAGATGAGTGAGACGGGACAGATAAGCCCTCAGCTAGAGAGATGAGTGATTTCATATCCCCTCATATTACAAAGTTAATGTGTGTGTCATTCTGCCCCTCCCTGCCTATTGATTCCTGTTTAAAGGCAATGGTTTGTCAATACCTCACCTCTCACCATACGTCTCCTTTTACTCATAAATAAAGTGCACAGCATTGACGGATCAACCATCATCAGTAAAAGCACACATAGTAATGAAGGCAGCTCCACGCGTCCACACACACTCGGTATCGGTTAAAGCATATGTGCTAATCAAAAGTGGCTTGGAGAGTACCTGAGGGAGTTACACACAAATACTCATACGCTCTCGCTCCAATCATGATAATTGGCCAGCAGCGTAGTCGTTGTTTAACGTCGGTCGTTGGTGGGGAGACGGCTGCTCTAGTTTCATCGATTTCTTTCCGCTCATTGTTTTTCTTTTGACATCAACCAACCTCACGCCCCTCCTCGGCTTGTGTAGGTCAGCTTCAAAGGTTGTGTTTGGTCATTTGTCAGACAGCAGTAGCCGAAAGCGCACGGGCGTGCACGTTCATCATCTCGGTCAATTATAGATCATACGCGGCGGCTCAGTTGCTTTGGTCTGACCGGTACATTTATTCTCAGTGGTGGCTCTATGTTTCAACTTTACATTTCAATACTAGAATGAAAGCGTTATTATTACTGTAAATACTGTGAATTGGTTCTCAAATAGTCTTTTATCAGTGTTCAACAGAGCTGATGAATTGAAATGTGCTTGCAGTTAACAAGTTTGCATTTGAACTACAGTAGCAAAAAAAACTGCAGTGCAATGTCAATAATGTCGACCAAGTGTTTTAATAGAATATATTGTCAAAATCCATTAGGTCCTAAGTAATGTCCATTAAAGGAAAACACCACCGTTTTCAATGTTTTACTATGTTCTTACCTCAACTTAGACAAATTAATACATACCTATCTTTTTTCAATGCATGCACTTACGTACAGCGCCTCATGAATGTGCTAGCATTTAGCCTAGCCCCATTCGACCTTGGCGCAGTAACATCATCACTCCTGACTACTTCCCCTCTTGCTCAAACTTTGTTAATAGGACTGGACCCGAGGTCGAAGTGCTGCAAACTAAAGGGCTCTTTATAGTTGTGCGTAGGTCCTACGGCATAGCCGCGATGGTGTAGGTTCCGCGTCGGTTTTCATTTATACTTTTACGTTGTCGTCGTCCGTGTCGACGTGCAAACACATGCGCAGACCGCTGGTAGGCAGTATCCACGCATGTAACCACAGGAGCAGCGCGACAATCAAAGAAGAAGAACCTTGGCAAGTTAACCTAGCCTGGCTCCGCCCTCCTACGTGCTTCCGCTTAATTTTCATTTCGCTTCAGTACTACGTCTGGGACTGCTGTGTAGAGTTTCATTTTCTCCTGCAAAAATCTGTAGGTCCAATCAGCGAAAATAGGGGGGTGGCTAAGAACGATGACGTTGAGGTTGTGCGTCAGTTTGAGTTGTAGTTCAGTAATGGCAGCGGAGAAAGACGTGAGAAAAGCTCACGTTGTTGCAAAACTGCCGAATATAAAGAAGTTAAAGCCGGAGCAAGAACCAGGTTTGCTAAGTTTTGTTGGTCTGATCATTCGGACTTGTTGTTTCCGGATGATTTCGGGGCGTGATATACGCCACGACCACACGTAAGTGATTGACTATGGCAGATCCTGAGTGACTCTGGGCAGATCCAATAGTTTTAAACTTCAACAGAGGACCCTCCTTAACGGAAGTAACGCTTTGCAATGGAGCGTGGCCAGACTCTCTGTACAAATGAAATTAATGTACGAGAGTCTGCTTGGACCAGGCTAAAGTTAACCCACAAACGAAGAAGAAACAGCAACTTGTGTATGATTTGAGAACACCAGCAATGATGGTAAATAAACAGCGACTTTTGTTGCAGTTTGAGTTAAATCACTGCTCAACCTGGCTCATCTTTGTTTTACTGTCGCAAACGGAAATACCCATGACGCAGTTTTTTAACCTGAAGGTAGGGGTTCTGGTGGACCAATCACAGCGCTTGCGGTCCGCGTAGAACTGACACGCTGTTAATAAATGTGTGAGGGGCACCGCAGTCTACGCACAGGCTACGGATAACCTACGGCGAGTTTACGCACCACTATAAATCGGGCTTTAGTGCTCTTCCGCAATACAATTTTGTTTACATTTTTTTATCCGTTTAGAAAACCGCCACACTGGTTTTTTTTTTGCCACCATACTTACTTGTGTAACTACTCATGTCTTTAAATATTGAAAACATGAAAGTGTTTGGTGGCTTCTAAATTCCTCCCTGTTTGGATCCTAAGGAATGAATGGGGCTAGGCTAAATTTTAACACATTCACGGCGCGCTGTACAAATGTTAAGTCGCATTAAAAAAGATAGGTATGTATTAGTTCATCTAAGTTGAGGTAAGAACATAGTAAAATATTGAAAAACGGTGGTGTTTTCCTTTAAGATCTTTTGTGTCATTTAGCAGGTCTCTCTGTGAGAAAAATTGTAGGTCATACATCACATTGCTCTTACATTACCAATCAAAAGTCAAATAAATACAGTATAAATGTGTTTTTTATTATTCTGTAGGATCATTTAGTAGTCACATATCTTGACAGGTAAGTAAAACTGGCTTTTGCAAGTAAATAAAAAGAGGTACACACTTTTTAGCTGTTAGATTTATTAATAAATTAGATTGTATTATTGACAGATTATTATAAGTTGGATTGTAACAGCAATGTGATGCAAACATAATAGAAACGGCATGCTTTAGAAAACATATAACAAACATGTGACACTAATGTTATTTTAATTAAAATAGTTAAAAGCTCGATAATTTAATAATTTAAATGTAATTTAAATATTAAAGGGGACATTTCACAAGACTTTAAAAATGTCAAATAAATATCTGGTGTCCCCAGAGTACAAATGTGAAGTTCTAGTAGATAATTTATTATAGCATGTTAAAATTTCAAAATTCAAAAATGTGCCATTTTGGGTGTGTCCTTTAAAATGCAAATGAGCTGGTCTCTTCACTAAATGGCAGTGTCGTGGTTGCATAGTGCAAATTAAGGTTCGGTATTATCCCCTTCTTTTCTATGACCTATTTTTTACATGCTTGCAGTTTACCAAAACTAAGTTACTGGGTTGTACTTTTTCACATTTTCTAGGTTGATAGAAGCACTGTGAACCCAATTTTAGCAGTTAAACATGAAAAAAGTCTGATTTTCATGATATGTCCCCTATAAATTACATTTTATTTATTTGCCTGAGATTAGCAGGTGTGGCAAAATGCTTAAACCCTTAAATGACCCTGAGAATCTCACAGAAACCCCAATCGCACAGAGCATTGATCCAAAAAAATTTGAGGGCCTTCAGTGTGAAAGCGACATTGATTTCGGCAATCATCCCGGAATGGGGACCTAGTACTATTGCCGGAATCAGTCCCCAAAAAGGCAGGAAAAGTGTTGTAAGGGGTGTGTCGTTTATATTTAGCATGTGCCGTCACAATGACAGTTATTGTGCAACTGTTTAACTGGGAGTTTTAAATTCATATCGGCATTCACAATGAAAAAATATCTGCAAAATTAAGCAAAGACCAGTGAGCTTCTAACTTTTAATGCTAAAGCTGAGATAATTCGCCAGCTTAATGGAACGGTACCCTGCGTACATATCCCAGGACATATTATCACTGTATTTTTCTGAATCTCTTTGTGAAAGGGGCTAGAGAGAGGTTTATAAATGTAGCGAAGGTAAGAGTCCCTCTGTCAATCCCAGGGTGCACTGCATGTATGTGTTCAGAGTGACTCAGGGGTAATTCTTCCTTCCTCTCTCCTGTTTCCGGCTCAGTCTGTCCCCCAGCATGCATTGCAGGCATGACCTCAAAGCTAAATACTATGCCTGCACTTAAAAGAGAGCACACCGGGGTCCGGGCCTTGAAGTAAGTCAGCATGAAACAACAGGATTATTGTATTACAGTCTGTGTGTAAAAAAGAGAGAGTACGTTAATGTTGCTTTTCCGTTTTGGTTTTCTCTGTTGTAAGATGATATTTGCAAATATTGCTTTAGTGCTGATTCACATTAGGAGACTCCCAGTTTTGTATTCTAATATCATTAAGATTATTCTTTTATAATCTTATTTGTATGTTATTATTATTGTTGTTAAAAAAAGAAACAGTCAGAGAAAGTCAATTCATCTGTCTCGACTCCTCTTTGTTCTTTTCTCTTTTCCTGTGAAGGGTGGCAGTTGTGCCTTTCTTCTTCTCTCCCTCGTTTCTCTCCTCTCTTGCTCTGTCCAGGGAGTCATTATTGCTTTGGTAAATATTTCATAGCCTTCAATACCTCTGCACACAAACACCTGACAACCTTTCACTCAGACACACACACACACATACACACAGATCACAGATCAAAACAGCTCCCTCCTGCTGCTCCGCCTTGCATTTACATCTGCAGGTTTTGCAGATGCACACACACAACACAGACACTGAGTTTGCTGTTTTATGAAATAAAGGAGATCTTCCTGGAAGTTGTCATTTCTATGGCCAACACTTCTTAGCTTCTCTGCAGCTTGACTGAGAGCTTTTCCCAAACATTGCTTCTTGCACAGATGAAAGGAAGAGGTTCAGAGGCTGCTGGTTAGCTTGTGAAAAGATGTGTATGCTTGTGTGTGCATGTGTGTGAATACTAAGATCCCTTCTAACCTTGAAAAGCCTGTAATCCATCCTTGTGTTGTGCATCTTCCATTCCTCATTTTCTTTCATTTTAGATAGATGCAAAAGGTAAAGCTGGTGATGTCTGTATTTGTTTGTGTATGAGACACTAAAATGCCATGAAAACAACATACAGCATTGATTTGTTTATTTAGTGTGGCATAGAAACTATACACTTACGTCATTTATTTTGAACTATATCCTTTATTCCTAATGGTTGAGTTGAAAGGATTCTCTATGGAATTCTCCATGCACAGAGTGTGGTACATGGATTCAAGTTCAGATATTTTAAAAAAGAAATGGTTGTTACAAATGTTTTGGCTTCTCCTTCTGTTCAGTAGATTTCACTGCCAAAAACAGTAGCATGTTTTCTTTCTCAAGGATCCAGTGGGAATCTGACCCCTGAGCTTCTGCCAAGTAAAGAGAGAATTCCCATTCGATTTTTTTCTTCACAATATGAACTATTGTGTCACTAAACTGTAATTATTTGTAACGAGATGATGTTTGAGTCAGCTAAGATCAACTAACATATATATTTATACAACAGTCAGTTGCTGCCCTCAAATCTAATGGGAAGAGAAGCGTTCCAAGAGTGCCGGATCCGAGCAGAACTGGGAATTTTGTCGCTCCGCACAGTAACCGATGAGACAATGTTACAACAAAGTTTTAGATTTCCTCAGCAGACGTCACTGCAGACGGTCAGTCTCTTATTCACGTCTTGCTTTAGCTGTTGTTGTTAGAGGTAACATGAACATTTTAAATTAGTAATGGTGCCTCTGACACATCATGTGAACTTGCAGTGGTGGATTCCAAATCCAGGGCGTAATAAAGTAGTTTCACACGCTGAGTCCTTAATGTCAAAATTACTTGCGGCCTAAACATGGCTATAATGCACCTTCATGATATTGCTTTGAAATTTTTAAATTATAAAGTTTATTTATCCACTTTTATCCACAGAAAACATTTTTAATTCTCTAGATATTTTATTAGGAAAGCACAAAAGGGAAGATTAGATGTGTAGATGTAGAGTGGGAACATATAGGTATATACTACTTTACCAGTGGGAGGATAAAATAATAAATCCCATTTTAACACACCCTAAGACAAATTCTGTGACTAACATATCCCATTGTAATCTTCATCCTAAAGCCTAAAACTGTGTTGGAAATTTCCAGCCAAACCAGACCTTCTCTATTGATATTTTTATGATGAGTCACGTACACATGCTTTAACAAATGAACTTCCATTCCTAAAGAACTTCCTTTATATTAGTAATCCCCAAAATAAATAAACTAGCCAGTTAAAAAAAGACTTCCAGTGTGCAACAGGTGCTAGAGAGGATAAATAGAAGGTGGATGCTAATGTGTTTAGAGGAATTGTATTTTTCTCCACTTTAAAGCTTCTGGCTGTTAAAGAAATAACAGGCGGTTCTGTTCAGTTGAATGTCATGATGAGCTATAGAGAGGAGAAAAGAAACTGAAGAGAAAAAGCAATGGGGTGAGTGGATTAAACTTTCAAATGCTGTAATCCAGCCATAACGGAGAAGGAAATAGATAAACAAGTGGAAAGCGATTTTGAGATGCGTAGGCCGCAGTGCTGCAGCCTGCGGGTTAAACTGTGGGTTAAAGCCTTTGCAGCTATATCTGTTTGTAAACAAGATACTTTATGATTGTTTATGTGCTCTTTACCAGATTTTTATAGAATGTAATCATAGACGCATTAGTGGTCTACTGTGGTTGCTCCCAAATCGGGCCTCATATGCATCAGTGCCTAGAAATACTGATCCCGGACCTGCATTTAAGAGTCTGTAATGCAAAGGCCTGTCTCTTCTGCTGAAGGGGATTTTCTCTGTGATCTGCCTCTATTCCCTTCTTTATAGCCCCTAACTCTATCATTTAACAGATGCATTATTCAGTGTTTAAACAATGCCAGAGGGGCTATGAGCGGCTCTTTGTACAGGACACACACACACACACATATTTCAGGCTGTAGCGCAGCAGGCATTAATAATGCACTGTGTGCCAAGGAGAAGCCAGATTTACCTCAGTCTGGTGGTTAGAGAACGCCATCTTATACTGATGCTGTTTGATTATACAACTGTGGAAAATCTCATTCAATTTATAAGTCCGTTTATCTCTGTAAATGAGATCGCTAACACATGTAGTTTAGGCTAGTCCAGTTCAGGCCTGGTATTAATGTTTCTGTAGGCTGGGAAAGGACACTTGGGTATAAAAGATGCTTTTTATAAACATGTTCTACAAACCAAAGATAAACAAAATACAGTGTGCAAAAGTCTTAGGCCACCATGCCAAAATGTCAGTGTCTTTAATAGAATACATCCAGAAAATACAGGAAATGTGTGTATAGTATTAAAAACTGTATAAAAATGTAAACTGATGTGTCATGTTTTTAGGGTAAATTCCCCTTCCACTTGAGCAAGAGCAGGAACCTAAATAAAATTAAATCCTAATTTCTATTTAAAAAAATTGTCTTTTTACTTAATTCTACTCAAAAACACTTAAGATGTGTTTAGTGCCAAGAGGGGTCACAGACGATGCCTAAAGAAGACATTTAGTCCTGAAAATTATTTTTTGTATATATTTTCTGTATTTTCTGTTTGTATCTTAATTAAATAGATTGAAAAATAAATATGGATGGACATTAAAACTTCTAAAAAAACAAGTCTGGTGGTGGTGGCCTAAGTCTTTTGCACAGTACTGTACAATTCCATGCACACAAAGCGATAGACAAGAAGAAAGAAATCTGAATAACAGCAGGTGTGTTTGAACATTGTTTTGTGATCATGTGTTATTGTAATATTGAACAATGAACAAAACGCCTGTGTGTGAGTTTGTGTATGTGTGCTTGTGTACGTTTAAACCCATTTATCTTGCAGACAGACTGAGCACTTAAGGTGTATAAATTTAATTTCTTTATTTTGAATTTTACCCCGAGCAATTCGGTAAATTGCATCTTGAAACGGGAGTAAAACTCAATAAGATTTCAGATGAATCGGATATATTACTCGCGCATCCAGTCGACTCCGTCCCTCCTGTTGCTATGCTGGTGTAGTTCTGTATATTATCATTTTTTACCACTTTCTCTCTACACTAGACCTCTGAGACTCTACTTCAAACCAAATCCAGAAGCCTTAACTACACCTGCGAATAACTCTTATACAGTTACCCAAAATTAACATTATAAAGACTATTCAAAAGTAGCAAATAAATAGTGCTAAACTTTATATGCCTAGTTAAAACTGGAAAAATTAATCAAAAACGTGCTTTTTTTATTGCCAGGGGAAGAGAGAGAATAAAGAGGGAAAGAAGAGAGGAACTGTCATTTCATATTGCGAGTTAGCTGCTTAATTTGATCTTTGTAAAGCTAAGTTGCTTCAGGTAAGCAGCATACAGCAGTGTTCATAGCCTCAGGGCCAAAAGAGACAGAAAGATCCCTTAGAGATTTCCCGTTCTCGCTCGCCCGTTCTTTCTCTCTTTTCTGAACCTCCTCTGAAGTTGCCCTTGGTTCTACATGTGTAGTGGTAATTATGAATGAGGAAGAGTTAGATCGGTACAAACCCATCAAACATTTTACAGCCTGCTGCTATTGTAATAAAGATCAATGAACATCATATCACTTCTTGTCCTGAGATTTGGGAGGGGGTGCGAACATTCTTTCACTTTCTTTTTCATTCTTTCAATCTATAGCTCTCTCATCATCTGTACCAAAGGGAAACGTATCAGTTTTAATTGTCGTCTGCTGGGCTTTGTGATATGCCATGTTTTGAGAGACATCAGTCTGAAGGAGATTTAAGACCAGACATACATTGAGAATACAGGAGAGAGACAGTGAGTCATAAGAGAAAAAGAGAAAGAGAGAAGGTGGATGAAGTGACAGACAAATTAGTCAACATACAGGTAGACAAATTACTATTTTTCTCTCTCACTGCACATAAACTAGCACATCATCTCAGATATCCTGAGATTTACTTACGTTATGTTTCTTTTTTCTTTCTTTTAACATCCATGAAACTTTTTTGTTGGTTCTTTGTGGACGGAAATGGTTCTTCAGACTGTGAAAAGTTAAGAAATAAGTGGTTTCTTTAAGTGAAAGTTTCTTTGGGGAACCAAGAATGTTCCTTTCATGTCATCATTGCAAAGAACCAAGCTTTATTTTTAAGAGTGTATATCGCCCCTCTGTCAGCCTGTGATTAATGTACTCGGGATCACTTCATGGGTGATTAAACTCTTGAATAAGTATCTTGGCAACACATAAAAATAAGTCACTGTCAGAGATAAAAATATATGTCTGCTTATGAAAGAAAAAGTGTGGCTCAAAGTTATTTCCAGGATTGTCATAACTCCATAGCACTTTTTATCAATTACAGATGTATTTTCTTAATCGTGTTACTTTGTTAGTAGCTTATGGAAAATATTTCTTCTATAGATTTTGTTGTGTGCGCTCAGCTCTGAGTTATACGGCTCGGCACTGCAGTCATTTTAATGTTCAACAACAATGATGGATTCTTATCTGTCTCATAAACCCACTCGATTGTGTGTCTTTGCATGAACAAAATCTTTATTTCCTTCTAATCTGACTATTCCAATCTTCTGCTGCAATCGAAGTTGCTGGCATTTAGACTTTAAAAGACATCAGATATCTTGCCAGGGTGTTTGAAGTTTCAATCAAATATAGTTTTAGATGATCATTTCATCAGATGAAAATAAATCTTAAATCTTCTTATCAGAGCCACTCTTAGTCATTATTTTAATCCCTCGTGCTCTGGACGGGGTTTAATTAATTTACCAGTGCTAAGGTTTAAGAGATAATGTGATGGTCGACTAGGGTCAAAACAATGTTTAAATTGAATCCTACAAGATGTTTCTTACTAGGCTTACATACACTCTAAAAACAAGCAGTGCTAAATAGCACTAAAAGTGGTTAACTGGCTTGTAATCATAGGGGAACCATTTTAAGTGCCATATAGCACCTGTGTAGAACCATATTGTGCTATGTAGAACCAGATCTGGTGTTATAGTGGTGCTACCTCTAGATGGTTCTTCATAGGTGCTTCATAGGTGCTAAATAGCACTAAAATGGTTTACTGGCTCGTAATCACAGGGGAACCATTTTAAGTGCCATATAGCACCTGTGTAGAACCATATTGTGCTATGTAGAACCAGATCTGGTGTTATAGGGGTGCTATAACACCCCCAGATGGTTCTTAATAGGTGCAATATAGGTGCTATATAGCACTAAAAATGGTTCCCCTACACTCTAAACACAAATGGTTCTAAATAGCACTAAAAGTGGTTCACTGGCACATAATCATAGGGGAACCATTTTAAGTGCCATATAGCACCTATGTATCACCTGTGTAGAACCATATTGTGCTATATAGAACCATATCTGGTGTTATAGTGGTGCTATATCACCCTGGATGGTTCTTCATAGGTGCTACTGTATATAGCACTAAAAGTGGTTCACTGGCTCGTAATCATAGTGGAACCATTTAAAGTGCTATATAGCACCTATGTAGAACCATATTGTGCTATGTAGAACCAGATCTGGTGTTATAGTGGTGCTATATCACCCCTGGATGGTTCTTCATAGGTGCTTCATACTGTAGCACTAAAATGGTTTACTGGCTCGTAATCATAGGGGAACCATTTTAAGTGCAATATAGCACCTGTGTAGAATCATATTGTGCTATATAGAACCAGTTCTGGTGTTATAGTGGTGCTATATCCCCCGCAGATGGTTCTTCATAGGTGCATTATGGGTAAAATATAGCACTAAAAATGGTTCCCCTACACTCTAAAAACAAATGGTGCTAAATAGCACTAAAACTGGCTCATAATCATAGGGCAATCATTTGTAGTGCCATATAGCACCTATGTATTACCTGTGTAAAACCATATTTTACTATATAGAACCAGATCTGGTGTTATAGTGGTGCTATATCACCCCCGGATGGTTCATCATAGGTGCATTATAGGTGCTATATAGCACAAAAAATGGTTCCCCTACACTCTAAAAACAAACAGTGCTAAATAGAACTAAAAGTGGTTCACTGCCTCGCAATCATAGGTGAACCATTTTTAGTGCCATATAGCACCTGTGTAGAACCATATTGTGCTATGTAGAACCAGATCTGATGTTATAGTGGTGCTACCTCTAGATGGTTCTTCATAGGTGCTTCATAGGTGCTAAATAGCACTAAAATGGTTTACTGGCTCGTAATCACAGGGGAACCATTTTAAGTGCCATATAGCACCTGTGTAGAACCATATTGTGCTATGTAGAACCAGATCTGGTGTTATAGTGGTGCTATAACACCCCCAGATGGTTCTTAATAGGTGCAATATAGGTGCTATATAGCACTAAAAATGGTTCCCCTACACTCTAAACACAAATGGTGCTAAATAGCACTAAAAGTGGTTCACTGGCACATAATCATAGGGGAACCATTTTAAGTGCCATATAGCACCTATGTATCACCTGTGTAGAACCATATTGTGCTATATAGAACCATATCTGGTGTTATAGTGGTGCTATATCACCCTGGATGGTTCTTCATAGGTGCTATATAGCACTAAAAGTGGTTCACTGGCTCGTAATCATAGGGGAACCATTTTAAGTGCTATATAGCACCTATGTAGAACCATATTGTGCTATGTAGAACCAGATCTGGTGTTATAGTGGTGCTATATCACCCCCGGATGGTTCTTCATAGGTGCATTATAGGTGCTATATAGCACAAAAAATGGTTCCCCTACACTCTAAAAACAAACAGTGCTAAATAGAACTAAAAGTGGTTCACTGCCTCGCAATCATAGGTGAACCATTTTTAGTGCCATATAGCACCTGTGTAGAACCATATTGTGCTATGTAGAACCATATGTGGTGCTATAGAGGTGCTATATCACCCTCGGTTCTTCATAGGTGCTTATACTGTAGATGCTATATACTGTAGCACTAAAAATGGTCCCCTACGATTACGCGCTTTTAGTGCCATTAAGCACAAATATTGTTAGAGTGATATGCCTCTCAGAAAAGAAAGGTACAAATGTTGTCACTGGGGAATTTTTGTACTTCAAAGGTACATATCTGTTGCAAAATGGTACATACCTGATTAAAAGGTACCATCCCAGTGACAACTTGTGTACTTTTTTTTTTTTGAGAGCGTAGACAAATTTTTTCGGCTTCTTGAGAAAATGTACTGTTATCCTTAAATGTTGTGTCTAAATTAACATAATTCCTTATAGCATGCTTGTGATGAAGGAGCTCTCTTGATCTAAACCCTGCATCATGGTAATGCATGCATTAGAGAGTTACAATACAGCCTTGTAAAGGCTAAAGCATCTTTGCAGTATGACTTTGTAATAAATTTCACCTGCTCTCTGGTCAAACATGAAAGCTTTGTCATCCCACAGTGACCTTTGAGTGTTATGGAGAAGGTTATTTATTCTCCTTTTCATGCAGAATAAAGCCCTACAGAGAAAGGAGGTTTGTGTGGCACACAATCCTCTGTCTGCAGGTCTTTGCACATACACCAATGATTACATAAAGCAAAGTGACTTCCTAAATTTCTGACCTCTTTAGACAATTGAGCAAGTTCACCTATTTCTGTCAGATGTTTGTTTCATTCACACAACCCTTTCTGTGCTTAGACTCTTCTAACCCTGCAGGCAGAAGATAATTGAGAGCTCCGGCCTGGGTGATAAAGTAGACTCGCATACAGCCAAAGCAGTAGTTACAAAGTTATTTAATGCCGACTGCAATGCCGTCTTCTCCGTTGTAACCCAACTAGCCCATAGACGTCGCTCCCCAACCACCGAAATGCTTGGCCCAAAAGCCTCTATTAATCATAGTCTAATTGAATTCCAGCAAACACATAAAACTCTGATTGGGTTTAGTTATTTCATTTTGCAAACACATGTCTCTGGTGAACCGTGTAAAGTGATATGCGGTGGTGAGCCATGTCATCTGGAACTGTCTCGCTGCTCTGGCTGATGTTTAATAAGCAGAAACATGTGTTGTCCCCGATTTGACTGCCATAGCTGGCCTGATGTCCAGGGAAGGCCATACTTCTGGATTCAGCCACGTCGTCTTCTATCTTTGATTAATGCTCTGTGATTTTATTTGTGAAAGATGGCTCTCGCGGCCGCTCATTTCGTTCCTGCGACCTGATAAACTAAAGTCTGGAATCACGTGGATGTGGCTGCGAGACATCAGTGAAAATATTTCCGTCAGAGCCGGCCGACACTGGAAAAATGAACGTAAACGATCAGCAGCTGTCGGAGCGATACCACGTTTCAAACATCAGAGGTTCAGAAGTTCCAGCAGACGCTTCTCGTCATGATCGGACGCTGATTTCGAAGGGCACATGTTGAAGGATGGGGCTCGTACCCTCTGAGCTCAACTGGATTGAGAGAAAAGAGGAAACAGAAAAAAAGATATCCATATGTCTCTGTTGTACCACTCACTGTTTATTTTTTCATAGAATTCTGCGAGATGTTTTACATTTGTGTGTGTGGATTCAAAGCTCTGCTTTGTTATTAGAGCCTATCTGCTGCTGAGGAAAGTAAAGTCCTACTGTGAGCTTTAAACATGTTGTCTCGTTCGATCATTTAATACACATTTAAAGTGGTTTTGAAATGGCTGAGGCTGGTGCGGTCTGAAGCCCTAATAGAAGCTCTTCTCCTCCATTAATACATCCAGACTTGTGATCTTACCAGAAAAACACAGAAGCAAAGTACAAAGCACTTGTCAACGGTTAACAGTTGCTGTGTTACCGCACATAGATCAGTTTGGAGGTTTTCCCCCTTTTCTTCTTATTAAGCGGCAGCTGTCGCCATCAATGTTCTGTCTCCACCTAACCAAACTTCCCGACCAGAGATTAGTGGTGCACGCCGTTGATTCTGCAGATGGTATGAACGCGCGCCTTCGCTCGTCTCATTCCAGACACAATTGTGCATTCATTACTAAAAATCTCGACTTGTTTTGGCCTTGTAAATAATGTTGCATATATAATGGCCAGGTGCCACGTACACGAGCACCATAGTGTCATCTCCAGCTGAACTCCCTCTATGCAGAACAACACATGCATTCAGTGGCTTGTGCAGTAGATTGTGCCATTTTGAATTCATCATATACAGTATATGTTTTTTTTTTTTTTTTTGAGCAACTTTGGCAAAAGAGTTGCATTTATTTATATACAGTACCAGTAAACTGTTTCGAAACACTTGGACTGATTTGTTTTCCATGATCTTAAAAATCTTTTAATCTGAAGTTGTTTGTTTTTTGCCTGGTTTAACAGACAGAGCTTAAATGAAGTCAGGAGTAAGCCTTAATTAAATGAAGAAATTGAAGCAGCTTTAAAAAAACATTGGTAGGCATTTTGAGTAAAGCAATGCATCTCAAAACGGCACTAATATATTTTAAAGGTGCTCTAAGTGAATTCACGCATGTCTAGGCCATAAAACATTTTAAAAAGAGTAAACATCTCACTCTCTGCTAGCTGCCTGTCCCCTTAACACACTGTACAAAACGCGGTCTCTGTAGACAGCCCATGCTCCACAAACTGCAACAAAACAAAGTGGTCAAACCTACCACCACAAAACATAACAAAGTGTTCCAGCCAATAAAAGACAAGAAGGATTTGGGAGTAGCGGGTTGGGCGCGTTCTTAACTCTTTTAAAAAATACAGAAGGGAGGCGGGGAGTAATTAAGCTACGCTCCGTTTTATTTGACAACACTTCGAACGTCAACAAGAAGTGACTTCACACAGATTCGCTTAGAGCGCCTTTAAGATATGTCAGTGCATATTGTTTTTATTTAGGACAGCTCAAACATGCATTTAGTCTGGATTTACTGAAATAACTCCAAATGTGCTCGTCTGAAAAATTATTGAGATATGTATCTTGGATTGCTTGCTTGAGGGTAAGTAAATCATGGACTAATTTTGATATGTGGCGGGATATGGCCTGGTCTTTGAAACCATGCCTACATGTTTGAAATTACTTTTGTAAATGAAAATATACTTATGCCAAACATTTCTTTTCAATAGAAAACCAAAGATTACAATATTTTTAAAGGGATGCCTTCACCTGAATATTGAAGAAAAGGCAAGCTAATACACACCCAGAATAGATCTTTAAATCCATCAATACTGTTTAAAATGACCTCAGAAAGCTTTTTGATAAAATGGCACAAGTACAATTTGGCAAAATCTATGCATATAGTGACTTTGATATTTTTTACATGATGACTTTTATTTTATAATATGGAAAAATATAAATAAATAATGAATGTTTCCAAACTTTTGATTGGTACTGTAGCTTGGTGAACCTGTAGTCACTATATTCTTCTTCATTCACAACGATCTCTCTTTCTGAGACTAATTCCCTTGAATCTAATATCCCCTATAATTCAGCAGTGTTGTCTCTTACCTGGACATACTAGTAAATGTGTAAACCGTTCCTATGGGATTTGCTGCATTTTAATAACTTCGCATATTCAGGCTGGACCACAGAGACCTGATATCAGTTACTGGTTTTTAGGAGTTCTTGCGTAGGCTGAGATGCCAACCCTTGTGCTCTACAGAAGAGCAATGTCCAAAACCAACAGACGGGACAAGCGAGCCATTTTTTCACAAATGCGGTTTTCAGTTTCTGCACATATTTTTCCAGCCGCACCGCGAGGCCACGATAAAACGAACATCTCCCCCTTGGAGCAGAGTTTACCTGTGTGTGTGTCAGGTGATATCCTGCCTAATGACTCTGGAAGTTAAACAGAGGGGCTTTCTGGCTGAGATTTCACACAGCCCTCCACGCCACTAAAAATGTCGCTCCACGGGTAAAATGTGATCTTTTTGCTAATGAACGCCACGCTTCGTTTGTCTTACTCACACACCTCCTGCTCCGGCCTCTAGGGGGAGCGGCACTGAATGATTTTCTTTATTTTTCTTCCTGCTCACATTAATCGTTTCTGGCCACTGTAAACTCTTAAAGCAGCTTTTGTGGTATGCCGCTGATTCACTACACGGAGAAAGAGAGATTGATTCCGTGATCGTTCCTGCATATACAGTACCACGACTGTGTCTCTTTTGGGTGTGTTTGTGTGTGCATCATCAGGTTTACACCTCTCACACTCCACGCCCGTACCAATCTGCGAGGTGTGACATTTGGGTATTTGGTGATGTGTATGAACAGTGGCTTCACACACATCACTTTCACCTTGTCCTGCCACACTCATCTCCTCATCCCTCCTTGCCTCTCCTCCACATGAGCTTGAATTCGCTCTCTCTCCCTCATTCAGTGAAATGCAAGTCTAGCTGTCATTGGAATATATGTTTCGCAGGCAGTAGTGGGACAGTAAAACTCTCCAGTCATAGTGTTATTCTAGCTGGACTAACAGGCACCGCTCTGTGAGTTATACCACCCTCCTAAAGTGGACAACATGTCAACATTTTTTTTTATTTGACATATCAGTCTCCAGCGTTCAGGCTCAAGTAGCTCATTAAAACCCAGACGTAATAGTGTGGTGTTTGAAAAGTGTGTTGCGGTTTGTTTCTGGCATGTTATTTGGTCTAATTGGAATTTAAAATGGAAGAGATGATTGAGACACGATGGCACGGGAACGGTTTGGTGTCTACAATCCATCTCTGCTCGGTGAGGCAGTCAAGAACCGCTGATTCTGTTTTAAGCTGGCGAACGATTGAGAAAACCGAAAAGCCCTGAGGTTCTCAGAATTATATTAGGCTTAGACATTAGTCATAATCAGACCCACACCGAATTTGCGAGCGCAGAACGCCCATCATTCAGAAAGTTGTATGATTCACTGCCTTTTGTGGGTTCGTTTATTAAATATTTGAGATAATTTCATTAAGCTTCCAGTCGTCAATAGGACTACAGTATCGCTAGCTCCCTTTAATGTGTTGTTTAAATCCATTCTCCATATTTTCCCCCAAAACTGTCTGGTAGTAATCTGCATGCTAATTTACATTTGTACATGCGATATCTCTGTTTTGGTCTCAAATATGTTTTTCACATCGAGTTCCATCAAGTATTTTTATGCTTTAGACAGAAACAGATCTAGCAACAGATCCGATCTTAAATCAGCCATTTACTGTTCATCTTTTACATCTACGAACCATATCTAATCTCCTTTTATCTTTACTCATGTTTTCACATTTTGCCGTACAGCCAGCATGTAATAATCCAGATACTAGCGGGCTGGTTGTGAGAGAGTTTGCATATGTTTTTCTGCTATCTGGTAAGGCCAGGTTGTAATAGCTGTTGTGTTAGCCAAGCCAAAAGCCCAATGCACCTGGGTCAGATGAATGCTGTCGATTATGCCTCTCTCTGGCCACTGACATGCTAATAAATGTGTCCATAAATTGAATTTGTGCATTTGAAAAAGAGCAGGGATATCTGGGATATTAGGGCAGCGCAATGTCTGATTGGCTCCAGCCGTTGTGGCAAAGCTTCAGTGTGGCTGCAATGGTGTGTGAGACTTGTGGTAAGGAGGTGGAAAATAGAGCGAGTCTGAAGCTAAGCCAAGTAAAATAAAGACTTCTTTATTGCTGTTCAAAAATCATTTGATTGAGTTTGCACAAACACAGGAGTGTCAAGGAGTGTGTGGCGATGGATTGCATGAAACCATTTATGTGCGCATATGTGTGTGGTATATACTCACATTATGTGCATGCCATAGTATGTACATATGGGTGCATGTGCATTATCTCCGGTTTAAAACCCTATTCCACGTCTCTGTGCTGTGAAGTCTCTGTAATTTCCATCTACAGTAGCTGCTCGTTGGCAACACGACACTTAAATGCGCTTGTAAGTAACCCTGACAGACCTTTAATGTTCTGGCACTACATTCAGCCCCTTTCGGCTGGGTTTCGTTGTCTGTGCTCCAAGAACATCTGACCAGCGAGAAGTCATCTAACCTGACTCCTCCCAGATCCATTATATCAGTCAAGTCCGTGCGAGTAGCTTTGAAGGGGATGTAATGTGTGTGTAGACCACAAACCATTTTAAGCTGTCTGTGTGCCAGAGGTGTATGTAGGACAGGGCTGAGCTTCCTGAATGATCACTGCAGATTTTCAGAGATATCACTGGATTTTTCTTCAGCCATCCAGAAAGCCATGAATGGTATTGTTTTTATAGAATAGAATTTCTTTCTAAATGTCAATATGATTTAGGTAAATTCATGATGCTATTTCCATTCTTATGTGTAAGGCGCCTGTAAGCACGCATACCCACCGCCTGCGCTGAGTGTATATGTGTGCTGTTCTCTTATACCAGAAATAGGTTGGATTTCTTAGTATGGACGAATGTGTCAGTCATTAAATCTACTGTCCTCCCTCTCTTGTTCAGCCCAACATTTTCTTGAAATTAGTTTTGGGTGTGAGGTAATACTCAGAAATAAGGGTATTGTGAAAGACAGGCAGATGCTCCGTCTAAAACAAATGGAACATTGGGAGAAACAGATTGAATACATTTCAAGTTACCACATGTACAATGCCTTTAGGGACAGTCATTTGTCTGCTAAGAAACTGACATTAAACGATATGTAAAATAGACACACACAGAAATGAATTTTGTTCCTCATTAAAATATAATTTTTTTCTTTGCTCTTATAATTGTACTCTCCTTTACTGTATATGAAGAGTTCCCTTTCAGTCGGTCACTACGACGTCACGTCGTGACCGACGAATTGGGAACTCGCTTAGAGAGACCAATCTGCTTCGAATACTACTAAAACGCCAATGAACTTGGCATTGAGATATTTGCATAATGCTGGCGCCGCCCCGCCAGGTGCGTATATAAGCAGCAGGTGCAAATGAGGAAATTAGCTTTTTATCGCTTCGAAAGCCGGCAGTATCTGCTACTGAGAAGCTACTCTACTCTGGTGGGATTCGATTGCTGAAGTTGGTTGGACTAGCAGTACCACAGCGGACGCTTCGCTTAATTCCACGACTCTACATCTTTATTTTGTTTTGAGTTTAGTGTGTGCGTTGCCTTCCTGTGCGCTCATCAACTAAGCATCTGAGTGAATTTCCCTAAAAGAGTGATACGAGAGAGCTTTGTGCCTTGTTAAAGGCAGCCACTCTCTCGTATATCCGGACATCAGCGTCCTTTTCAGGATGGCTTTTCGTCCGTGCGATCTTGGGTGCGGCAAGTACATGGGTCCGAAGGACGGTCACGAGCGTTGTCTTTCGTGTTTGGGCATCGAGCACGCAGAGGCAGCGTTCGCTGGGGGTAAGTGTTCTCACTGCGAGAACATGTCCCTTGTGGATTTGCGCAGACGGTTGTCTTTCCTCCGGGAAAAACGCAACCCTCGTCATGCGAGTGCTGAACGCCGCCACGGTGCGGCTGTGAAGCTCTCAAAAGACGACCTGCGCATCACTGTGCTGAGCCGAGCGGGGGATTCGTCCTCAGGCTCTCAGCCTTCTCGTCCACAGCCGGTTGATGTGCCGATGGAGACTTCAGCGTCGTGTTCTACGATGACTCTAGAATCCATCGTGCCGCCCTCCGGGTCCACCGACGCCGCAGCATCCGAGGGTGGGCCTCCTCCCCCTGACGTGGACCCCGACGCCCTTCCTCCCTCTGGTCGGGTTGGGACGCCGGAGTTCGATCCAGAGATGGTGGCCGTGCTCGCTCGAGCGGCGGAGACCGTAGGGTTAGAGTGGGTTCCCCCCCCTCAGCCCGAACCGTCCCGCCTGGATGATTGGTTCTTTGGAGCTGCCCGGGTTTCACAACCCTCTCCACCGGTGCCTTTCTTCCCCGAGGTGCACGAGGAGCTGACTAGAACCTGGAAGTCGCCGTTTTCCATGAGATTACGGCCGTTTCAGCCCTCCCCCCTCACCTCCCTCACCAGCGGAGCCGCTAAGGGTTATACGGGGATCCCTCCCGTGGAGCGTGCCGTCGCGATGCAGCTGTGTCCGGCACACGCTCCCTCTTGGAAGGACCGCCCAACCCTCCCCTCTCGTGCCTGCAGACAGTCCTCCGGTTTAACGGGCGCTGCCCACCAGGCATGTGGAGAGGCGGCCTCAGCCCTGCACGCAATGGCGTTGCTGCAGGTTCACCAAGCCAAAGCCTTGAGGGATCTGCACGAGGGAGGACACGACTCGCCTGTCCTTTCGGAGCTCCGGGCTGCCACTGACCTGGCTCTTCGCGCTACGAAGGTGACAGCGCAGGCGATTGGTCGTGCCATGTCCACGATGGTGGTCCAGGAACGCCACTTATGGCTATGTCTGGCTGACATGTCGGAAGCGGACAAGAACAAGTTTTTGGACGCTCCAGTGTCACAGGCTGGCCTCTTCGGTGAGTCGGTGGAGTCCTTTGCCCAGCAGTTCTCCGCCGCCCAGAAGCAGACAGAGGCGATCGCACAGATCATGCCCCGGCGCAAGCGACCTGCATCTCGCCCTCCAGCGCCGGCGGGCCCGTCTGCTCCTCGCCGAGGGCGCCCTGCGGCGGCTGCCTCCGCCCCCCCCACTAGAAGATCTTCCAGGCCACGGAGGGGGAACAGCCGTCGACAGCCCGCCCCGCCCGCCCCACCCGCCCCACCCGCTTCCCGTGGCAAACGGAAGACGAAGCGGCCCTGAGACGGGCGACCTGGGATTGGATGGGATCACTCTACGGGAGACGGTGATGGCATCGCTCCCTCCACCGGTAGAGGGCCGGGTGGAGAATCTTTGGTTTCCTTTTGTTTCTGTCCGCCGGCTTCTCAGCCGGCACCCACAAAACCACAAAAAGAGTGCATTCCTATTCCTTCTCCAGGTCTTCAGAGGATCGAGAGAGATGTGAGCGGGCATTCACATGCTCTTCCTCCCTCTCCTCTATCGCCAGCGGGTGTTCTGAGGAGTTCCAGCTCTCCGCTGAGGAGACGGGACCACCAGCACCCTCCTCGGAGTCTGTGCTCTCCGCTGAGGAGACCAGACGACCGTCACCCTCAGCGGGCTCAGGTCAGTGTCACACACACACATACTGTAGATACTTATGCTGCCTCAGCAGACGTACCGGCAGTACCACCTGTCCCGCTCAGCCGCCCCACCGCGGGTACCCCGACAGTGCCGTTAATTCCCCTCGTACGGTCCCTGGGGGCGTGGCTTCAGCTTCCCAGCCCGTCTCGTTGGGTTTTACGCACTGTTCGCCTCGGTTACGAAATTCAATTCATCCGGCACACACCCAAATTCTCGGGCATTCGTTTCACCACGGTGAAAGCGTCCGATGCACACGTACTGCGTGCAGAGGTCGAAGTCCTGTTGGCGAAGGACGCGATCGAGCCGGTCCCTCCAACCGAGATGAGATCGGGCTTCTACAGCCCGTATTTTATAGTACCCAAAAAAGGCGGCGGGTTGCGACCGATCTTGGATTTGCGCGTTCTGAACAAATCTCTGCAGAAGAGATCCTTCAGGATGATAACACCGAAGCAAATATTCAATTCAATTCGCCCCCAAGATTGGTTTGCGGCAATAGACCTGAAAGACGCGTACTTTCATGTGTCCATAATCCCTCGTCACAGACCGTTTCTCCGGTTTGCGTTCGAGGGACGGGCATACCAGTACAAAGTTTTACCATTCGGGCTGTCCCTCTCTCCCCGTGTGTTCACGAAAGTAGTGGAGGCGGCGTTAAAACCCCTCAGAGAGAGCGGCGTTCGCATATTGGCTTACCTCGACGATTGGCTTATAATAGCGCATTCTCGACGGACGCTGTGCGAGCACAGAGATTTAACGCTTCGGCATCTCGCCCGTTTGGGTCTTCGGGTCAACTGGGAAAAGAGCAAACTCTGCCCCACGCAGAGGATCTCTTTTCTCGGGATGGAACTGGACTCGATCGATTTATCGGCGCGTTTGACAGAAGAGCGCGTCCAGTCAATTCTGACTTGCCTCGGTTCATTCCGAGGGAAGAATGCGGTCCCGCTGAAACAATTTCAGAAGCTCCTGGGGCATATGGCTGCAGCAGCGGCCGTGACACCGCTCGGACTGCTCCATATGAGACCGCTTCAGCGTTGGCTTCACGATCGAGTCCCGAGGAGAGCGTGGCGCGCCGGCATCCATCGTGTAACCATTACACCTGCGTGTCGCCTAACATTCCCCCCGTGGTCGGACCCCGCGTTTCTCAGGTCCGGTGTGTCCATGAGACAGATCGCTCAGCATGCTGTTGTACACACAGATGCGTCCGACACGGGCTGGGGTGCCACGTACGACGAGCTTACAGCTTCAGGGGTGTGGACAGCACCCCAGTTGCACTGGCATATCAATTGCCGAGAGTTGTGGGCAGTATATCTGGGACTCGTACGCTTCGCTACGGAGCTGCGAGGGAAGGATGTACTAGTACGCACCGACAACACTGCGACCGTTGCGTATATCAACCGTCAAGGCGGTTTGCGCTCCCGTCACCTGTCGCATCTCGCTCGTCATCTCCTCCTTTGGAGTCAGAAGCATCTGAGGTCCCTTCGTGCCATTCACATTCCGGGCTCGCTCAATACAGCAGCGGACGCGCTTTCTCGAGCTGCGCGCCCCGGCGAGTGGCGACTCCACCCCCAGACGGTCCAGCTAATTTGGAAGAAGTTCGGTCGTGCGCAGATAGATCTGTTTGCGTCGCCGGACGATACCCACTGTCGCCTGTTTTATTCACTAACCGAGGGCAGCCTCGGCGTGGACGCATTGGCACACAGCTGGCCTCGGGGGATGCGCAAATACGCATTCCCCCCAGTGAGCTTAATCGCACAGACACTGTGCAAGGTCAGGCAGGACGAGGAGAACCTTTTACTGATCGCCCCATATTGGACGAGCAAGAATTGGTTTCCAGAGTTAATGCTCCTCGCGACAGCCCCTCCCTGGCGGATTCCCCTGAGGAAGGACCTTCTTTCTCAAGGAGGGGGCACATTATGGCACCCGCGCCCCGACCTGTGGGATCTCCATGTGTGGTCGTTGAGCGCGCGCAAGGTTTAAGTGATTTACCGCAAGCGGTATCTAACACAATCAACGCGGCACGAGCTCCGTCTACGAGACGGGCTTACGCGTTTAAATGGAACCTTTTCGTCACCTGGTGCTCTTCGCAACGCGAGGACCCCAGAGAATGCCCTGTTAACACCGTGCTTTTATATCTTCAACATAGGTTAGACGGTAGGCTGTCACCCTCCACCATTAAAGTTGATATCGCCGCTATTTCTGCTCATCACTCACTTATTAACGGCAGAACAGTTGGCCAGCATGATTTGGTTATTAGATTTCTAAGAGGCGCTCGTAGGCTAAACCCCTCGCGCCCTCCTTCTATTCCTCCCTGGGACCTGTCCATGGTGCTGAAAGCCCTGCAGGCCCCCCCGTTCGAGCCTTTGCAGTCTGTGAGTCTGAAGCTTTTATCAATGAAAGCTCTGACCCTGCTAGCATTGGCCTCAGTGAAGAGAGTAGGGGATTTACATGCATTCTCTGTTGACGACTCGTGCCTTCAGTTTGGTCCTGCTGCCTCAAGTGTAACATTGAGGCCCAGACCAGGTTACGTGCCCAAAGTTCCCACTACTCCTTTCAGAGATCAAGTGGTGAGCTTGCAAGCGCTGCCTCCGGAGGACGCAGACCCAACCATGGCTTTGTTGTGCCCCGTACGCGCACTGCGACTCTACGTGGATCGCACGCAAAGCCTCCGGACCTCAGACCAGCTCTTTGTTTGTTATGGTGGCCAGCAGAAAGGGAAAGCTGTCACTAAGCAGAGGATGTCTCATTGGATAGTTGATACTATCGCCCTGGCTTATAATCTTCAGGGCATTCCTTGCCCCTTTAATTTGAGAGCGCACTCCACACGGAGCGTTGCCTCATCTTGGGCTCTAGCTCGTGGTTCCTCGCTAACAGACATCTGTAGAGCTGCTGGTTGGGCGACACCTAATACGTTCATTAGATTTTACAGTGTTCGTATCGAGCCTGTATCCTCTCGTGTTCTTTCCTCACCAGGGAGGGCACGGAGAGCAGACTCGCAGGTCGGCTTGCAGCCTCCGACTGATGCTTCATAACTGTGTCAGTATGGAAGGCCTTCAGAGCAAAAATGCGTAATGGTTTGAATTGCTCTTCCTCCGCTGCCTTGGCAGCCTTTGTTGCGGAGCATTGGCTGTCAGCCTTCACTAGCTGCATCCTCGCGAACCTATGTGTTGGCTCGGGCTCCACATTGCGTCCCACCGGGTTCCTTTGTGAGTATTTTTCCGTGGGGTTAATCCTACTAGCCCACGTTTCCCTTAGCAGAGCACTGCTTTGCTTACACAGCCACGGCTGTCATTTTACCTCAACTACGGTTGACTTTCGCCCACCATTAACCCTTAAGACGGGTGGTGGCTTCCGCAGCGTTCCTATCCCGCTCAGGTAGGGCGCTTCCCAGTCGCTGGCACTTCTGTGGGGTTAAAGGAACATCTAGTGCCCGGCCTTCTGCCTTAAAACCTAATTCTCCTTATCCTTAAGTGGAACCGGAGGGCTTTACGCAGACACTGGAAGAGGTCAGCCCCTAGTGGCGTTTTGGTAGGGATTCCCAATTCGTCGGTCACGACGTGACGTTGTAGTGACCGACTGAAAGGGAACGTCTCGGTTACGGATGTAACCCTCGTTCCCTGAAGGAGGGAACGGAGACGTCACGTCCCGTCGCCACAGGTGCTGCCACCTGCTGTTACGGCCGGTCACACTTTCCGGCTTTCTCAGCGAAAAAGAAGCTAATTTCCTCATTTGCACCTGCTGCTTATATACGCACCTGGCGGGGCGGCGCCAGCATTATGCAAATATCTCAATGCCAAGTTCATTGGCGTTTTAGTAGTATTCGAAGCAGATTGGTCTCTCTAAGCGAGTTCCCAATTCGTCGGTCACGACGTGACGTCTCCGTTCCCTCCTTCAGGGAACGAGGGTTACATCCGTAACCGAGACGTTTTGTTCCAAAACGCAATAAATCCATTTGACTAATTTCGGTAAAAATGTGTTTTCTATACCAAGAAAGTGACAAGATGAAAACCACTATAGTTACAAACTTTCACAAAGCATCTTTAGGTTAGAAAAAAATCTAATCCATAATTTGATTTTTGTAGTTTTATTATAAAAACAGATTAAGTTTTTTTTCAAAATGCTATAAATCTGTTGAATCAATATATAAATGTGCATTCATCTTTGCCATGTTATTTTCATTTAGTTGAATAGTGGTATACACTGATAAAAAATAAACATCAATGGCATAAATCAAAACACTTACTTTGTCATATTAACAACACTGTCATTGCTGCTGTCATCTTTGGGACATCTTCGCTGAACTTTTTTGACAGCGATCAGCTATAAAATGTTTTGGTCCTGCTCGATTTTCGTTGACTTCAAGTAAAATAATGGAAAGTTTTTAATAGAGGGGTTGCAAGTTTACAAACATTGCAGGGTGCGCGCGCAACCAAGGGGCAGAAAGACCGATTGGTGAGCTGATCTGCTACTGCAACAACCTTAATTATTGAAGCGTTCTTTAATGTTTGTACATAAATAAGACTTGATTTTAGTTGTATCTGTTTTTCTGTCTTTATTTTTGCAGTGTTACTGTGATACATGTATGAATTATAATTTTATAATTATAATGCTAGTAACGTAATAGTCGCATCTACTGGTATGTTAACATCAGGCACCCAGCACTGACTCTGTTGGTACTATTTTCCACGCAAAAATTCCTTGGCATTTTGACTTACAGACACCGCTACTAGCATACAACACAATGCACGTCTCTTCTTTCTGCCCCTCGGTTGCGCGCGCAACCAGTTAGTGACGTCGCCGTGCAACCCGTCTATAAGATCCTTTGGGGTCAATGTGTTAGCATAACAGAAACTTGATGCTGTCGGGTGAGAACAAGCAACAGCCGGCATTTTACCTTCGCCCGAGTGCCTCTCATGTATATTATTTGATTTTGATGGCTTACGTTTCTTCTCCGCCACAGAAAACCACCACAGGTTTATCAATGCCATAAAAAGAATAATTTTGTTATTGTTTGTTTGTTGATCACAATGTACCAAGTAGATGAAGAAAACTAGGATTCTGTGTGTATTCAACGCGCCGCCATTGTTGTTTACAGTGCATGGAATGGTGCGCTTTGACTGGTTTTATTGCATTCTGCAGAGAAGAAGGACTGGCGTTTATCACGTTTTGGAAAAAAAGGGAGAAAAGATGACGACGTACAATTAAGAAATTACTTTTAAAAACTGACCTGATACAATACTGATTTTGGTGGTACAGTAAAAATAAAAAATAGGCGTTTATCGCATTTTGGGACCAAATCTTCATATATACCATACTTTTTAAAAGCCTTAGGCATATTAAATGCTAAAAAAACAAAAATAAGCATAAAAAAAATTAGATTTCCAAAAATTCTGATTTGTGAAATGCCGTTTTTGTATAACGTACCTTATGCACAGGGCTTTTGGAATATATACTGTGTGTGTGCACAAGTGTGTGTGTTTAATTTACATTCAATTTAATTGTATTTCATTCTGTTCCCCGGTGAGTCATGTCTGTGTTGGACCTCAAAATGTTCTAATGGCAGTAGCAATGCAAGAGTATTTAGTTTTAACTCAGTGTTTGTATTAAAGTAAATCTGCTTTCAATATTTTAATGACTGTACATCGGAAATGTCATCAGTCTCCACTTCGCTGCCTTCTTTTGGAATCGTCAATAGCCATTAGCAAATGCAACTTATTTTCTCTCACCCTTTCTGAAGGCTGTCCTCTGGATGACCCGCGAGTGCTTTTTTCCTTCCAGTGAAGTTTGGAAAATGAAGGAGTGAATGAGCGTCTCGCTCTCATCGTCACTCGCTCATTTAATTAAAACTCTCATTTCATCAAATCTGCCTCTCATTATGGCCCTCATTTGCTCCAGCTCACAAATTTGAAGAGCGAGGGGTTAAAAGCAATGAAAAAGAAAAACAAATCAGTGTTTATTGTGCACGCTTTACATTTGTTTAACCAGTCCCACAGAACAAAATGTGGCTAAGGTTTGTGTTTGATACAACAACGGCTTTGTTTATTTTGCCATTTAAATGTGCTGAAAATGAAGGTGTCATGAGATTGTGCTGACCCGCAGTTACCCTTCACTTTAATTTGTAGTTTAAAATCCATATACACACAGTGTAAACTTGGGTTCACTTATATAATAGAGCAAAGTTTATGAAGACAGAAGGACGGCCCCATCATCTGGTTTTCCTTTCCTATCCCAAACAAATGAGATTTTTCGTAAGAGTGATAAGTTGTAATGTGATTTTTGCTCACTAATAAACATATGTGAAATCTGAATACTTGTAGGTAAGAGATGTTCAGTGATCTTAATATTTTAACCTGTGATGCTCTGTTGTAGAGGCCTACATGCAGTTCTCATGACCCTTGTGATTTCATAGAGGTCAGTATGATATCATAAAGCAGCAAGTCATGAAAATGTTACTATTTCTGTTACCCTGACTGCATATTCTGTTTCCTGTGACTTTACAAATTTGTCATGTACCCATTCTGATCGCAGTGCCTGCTTGTGAGTGTTAGTAAGCAGACACCAGTCTGGTCTTCAAGTTTCCTGTGCTGTCTGCTGCATGGTGTGCTCGAGTTCCCTGTCTGCGTTATAGTGGTTCACAGGAACAGATGACCTCACCAGATTTCACCGGTCTAGCGCTTGATGCTCTACAGGTAACATGAGTATTACTGCACCACAGAAACTGCTGTAACATCCATACGTACAGAGCAAATATGCATATGTCTTGATGAAATTAATGACAGAATACAAAACATAATTTTCAAATATATTTAATAAATTTATGGCATCAAAAGTTATGATCTCACCTTATATTAGATACATTTTTATTTTTTAAATTATAGCATGCTATAAAACGGTTGGTACATGCTGTTAAACATAGCCTTATATTTACTTACAGTCATAGAAACAGTGCATGAGCCTTAATTTATCTGAAGTCAACTAAGACCAAAATAAACTGGGTACTTCTGTTGCCCCGGTTAAACAGTTCACGCAAAGAAGCTCATTGTGAGTGACCTGATATAGACGGTGTGGATAGACAGCGCTGTCTCGTTTGGGTTGTCCTTGTTGAGACCACTCGTGCAGAGCTTAGAATAGTCTGGGAAAGAGAGGAGAAGACAGGGTGTGGCTAGCAACTCTCTAATGGGTGCTTTCCATAACATTTGAGAGTGTGTGTTTCTCTGCTGACGGAGGAACACCTGTCCATCACTGATAGATCTCCTCCTGTCTGTGTGCATGTCATTTTTTTCCACCCTCCTTGTGCCCCTGTAATGATTTTTTCATTCATCTTAAATGGCGGGATCATATTCTTTACACGGCTTGTTGTACATGTGTGTGTGTGTGTGTGCGCGCGCTTTAATAAGTGGCCAGCTGTGTGCCAGCTGTGTGCCCACGAAGTGTTGATTGCAGTGGAGACGGAACCTGTATGAGATGTTCATACACACACACTCGTCTTTCATCTTTGGCTCTGCCAGCCAGACATTAGCAAATTTTAACCCACAAGATCAAACACTAAAAAATTACGAATCAAACATTGGTGGACTATTAAACACTGCACGCATTAAATAAGGGTAAACATTCTTTAAGAGAAGCAGAAGCTGTTGTATCAACTAATTTAAATTTATTTAAATTAAAATTTAAACTTTATTGTCTATCAACCAGTGATAGAAAATTGTCTTGAGGTAAAGAAGTCTAGGAAAATGCAATCACACATCAAACAACATTAAACCAATTTAATAAAAACAACTATATGAAATAATAAAATAGGAGCCATATCAGTTAATTAAACTACTATAATACGTCCTTCTTATGATAAAAATTTAGCAACAAGTTGTTAACTAAGTATGAATTTTAACTTTTTAACATTATTTTTGTTTTACCATGACTGGCAAAGAAATTGGCCACTCATTCAGATTGATTATAATGTTTATGACAATAAACATGTAAATGTGCACTGTAAAAAATTTCACTGTTAAATTACAGTAATATACTGGCAGCTAGATTTGCCAGCATATAGTTGTAATTTTACAGATTACCTACTGTAATTTACAACAACAGTTTTTTACTGTACAAATATTACGAGACAGTACTGTAAAAAAAGGGAGCTGCACAGTATAATACTGTCAGATGTTTGGATGCATTATACTGTTATTTTAGGGTTCCTGCTGTTATTTATACTGTAGAATGTGATTTTTCTAGCATTGTTAAAATGTAATTTTAAAATAAACACTTAAAATTGCTTGCAAAAAAATTCTCAAACAAAGGATGATGATAAAACACTGTTTTTATTAAATATAACAAAATTCAGTGCATTCTTAAATGTCAGTTTCTGCCTCACTAATGAGACTGGGCTGAATAAAACATAATGCTGTGATGTCACATAAATATCACAACACTGCAGAATACAATGTGAAAGCCACTCAAAGTCCATGACGTTTTTGATGAGGGTGGTCACATGGGGATTAACAGTTGCTGCGTTTTTCTGGACAAGCTTTCCTGTCTTCTCGGACACCTTCACCTGCCTGGCTTTTGTTCACCTCTTAGGGTTCACACCAAATAAGCATCTACAAAGTACAATGAGAGAAGTAAAGATTAATTGCAATGAAGACAGATAAAACCAACTGCATTCACAGTATAAATATTCTAGGTTGTTGCCATTCTGGCAGTAATGAGAGAGAAATACTTTATTCAAAAACATGTAGCATGACAACAAATTTGGCCAAAACCCAGTGTTATGTCTATATGCACATGCTAGCTTAAACTTCGACTTACTATTTAAAAGACCTAATGCAATTAAAGTCAATTTACAAAAAAGAAAGAGACACTAATTTAACGCAATGTGACATTCTTGAACAGCTAGTAGAGGATTTACCTTTGAACAAACTCCAGTGTCCTCGCAGCTTCATCTTTCCTTCACAGATGATGTTGTTTTCACTGCTGATCATCCAACCTCCAAATGTAACTTCATCACCAGCAACTGATGCAGACAACAATTATAGTTAATGTCCCAAAAAACTATCAGATATTATACAGCTGCAAATCCATTACTTAGAAAAGCTAATGATATTAATTACAGAAAGAGATTTTTTTAGACAGACTGAAAGACTTTTCTATAGGCCTACTGTTTTATAGTTTTATACTCCATACCTTAGTGTTACACTTACCCAGCAGTATCAGCCTTGGACTAGCCGTTTTCAATATTTTACTATGTTCTTACCTCAACTTAGACGAATTAATACAGCCCTATCTTTTTTCAATGCGTGCACTTCATCTTTTACAGTGCCTCGTGAATGTAGCGTTTAGCCTAGCCCCAATCATTCCAATGGCTCCAAACAAAAGTTTTATTTTGTGCCAAACTTACTTGTGTAACTACTCATGTAACAGTCTTTAAATAGGGAAAACATGCAAGTGTTTGGTGGCTTCTAAATTCATCCCTGTTTGGAGCCATAGGAATGAATGGGACTAGGCTAAATGTTAACACATTCACGAGGCGCTGTACAAAGATTAAAAGTGCACACATTGAAAAAAGATACAAACAAATGGTGAAACAGAGCCCAATCCCTCATGTAGATTTAAAAAAAATATCAATAGATAATCGCACATCAGTCAGACATTTGATTAGATTGCAAATTAACATTAGCATCTTTATTTGTATTTAACCTATATAGCTAGTTGCCAATTCGTTTAACAATCTGCCCTAAATATGTCAAAATCAAATAAATCGTTTTTAGAAATATTTCAAAAATAAGCAAATATATAAAACATTTTGTCAATTATTTCACTTAGAAACACAGACTCTGTTCAGTTTGTGCTTACCTTGATATACAGGCGAGGAGTAAAAAACAAGTGAATTCGTCGTCCGTCTCGGTGCTGGTAGGGTCACAATCGGAGTGAAAATGGATAGACAGTCTTTAATTCTGCTTCCTTCTCGTATAATAAAATGCAGAAAAACAGTGTAGTTAAATCAGTTTTACTCATGGTTGCAGATGAGCTTGTCACATGTCTGACATGCCTGACCAAACCAAAAAATACTGTATTATCCCGTAAGACTGAACAGGAGCTTGCTGTTATTATTTTGTTTGTCATATTAATGTTTATTTACAGTATTCAACTGTATTTATGAGAAACGGTAAATTACTGTCCAAAATTCCCCGTTTTTTTACAGCAATTTTTTACAGTGTGATAATGTATGACATTTTTTTAATTGTATGTATATGCAAAATTAATAATAATAATAATAATTGTTGTTGATATTAATATTATTATGTATTGTGCATTTGTTTGTTTTTTTGTTGTTGTTTTTTATTTCCTACAGTTACCTCAAGACCAAAAAATGAACAACCCGACCCAAAGACTTTTCAAAAATTAATTTTGTGTCAAGATAATAATAATAATAGTAATAATAATAATAAATGTATTATTATTATTATTATTATTATATATTATTATAATTATATTATTATATTATTATAAGTTAAATAAAAACTAACATAATTCCTTAAAAAGAAAAAAAATAATTCCTGGAATCTTTCTGTATGTAGATTATGTGGTATTTAACTATAATAAACCTTAATGAATTAAGCAATTGACAGCATGTTCAAATATTTAGGATCTAATAAATCAATCCTAAAAACACATTCATGGATGTATTCTTTAAAAAAACTAAGCTTTAAATTGTGTTGTAGGCTAGCAGGCTTCAGAGCACAGTTAACAGTTGCTAGCAGAGTCAGGAATGCAGCAGGCTTAGATTTGCCAGAACTGTGGTTGGGTTGCATATGTTTGTAATTGATTTCTTAAATATTTATTTCTCCGTTCACAATCTTTGTTTGGTTTTGTGTAACTCATATCAGAATGCCACTCTGAGCTATTACAAACTTCTGGGATGGCCCGCCAGTGAACCCAAAGATACATTTGATAGGTGTCAGCAGTATACGAGTGTGTTTGTATGTGTATGTAGCGTGTTATGAGATGAGAGAGACAGTGAAGAGAAGACCAAACCAGGGCACTCAAGCTTAGGGGAAATGGATGACAGTTACATGCCTTTCAGCCAATTAATGGCCATCTCAGCTGTTGTTTTAACTCTCTGCCCCGTGCACGTCCCCGCTGTTATTCTTATCATTTCCGGAAGACGAGCTCATCTGTGTATGTAAAAGAGCCTGATGACCTTCAGCCCCAGAGCAGAGGTCAGAGTTCACCCAATGTATATTTCATTAGCAAACAGCGTGGATTCGCACAAGTGCCACAGAAATAGAACTAAATAAAGCTCTAGGGATTTTTCCATGCTATATACACTATTAGCGCTAATTATTCGGCTCTCCGTTGCCGGTAAAATGGCATTCGACACACTCATCCAGCTCCTTCGTACAGAAAGGACGCTGTCAGTCTTATTACGCCACCCTGTCGTCTTCTGGGAGGCCAGAGAAATATTAGTGAGAATTATTTCGTCATGAAGGAGCTTATAGACACTTATGTCGAAAGGCAAATGAAACTGCCTGTCGGGCCTGAAAACAAATAGATAAATCAACTATCCTACGTTTTATTCTTTATAAGAGTCTCTAAAAGTCTTGTCTTTCAGTTGTTACGCTTTTGGATGTAATGCTCTCCCCGCTGTTGTTTAGTCCGCCATCCTGCTGAGAGGCCATCTCTGCAGTCTTTCAAAAAATACACAAGCCTTTGTGCGATAGGAAGCAGAGGGAAGGGAGAAATTGTGTGTGCGCGTCTGTGTGAAAGAGCTTACAGTTCCAGTGAGTGACGCTGATTTAGCATTACAAGAGAAGAGGCGGCTTTGCTTGCCTACACTTTTAAAAGTGTCTGCACACACTTGGCAAGGGGTGGAAGGGTTGTGCGTTGGTCCTTACTGGATTGATCGACCATGGGCTTCTTTTTCTGCCTCCCTGGAGCCCCCTACTTCCTACTTCCTGTCTGTCCAGGAAGAGAGGGCCAAAAAGAATTCCAGAAAAAGAATTCACCGAGTGCAAAAGCACAGACAACACGCACACACTCGGATTCCTGAGCTCATTGTGCCCAGCAGAGGGAAAAAATCTCTTTGTCCCATCTCCAATAGAGGTCCCCTCTCACCCGTTTTTGGAAGACAGAAACACACACACACACACACACACTCACAAACACATCCTCTCTCATTTGCATGGCAAAAGCATTATTAGGGAGAGAGATGTCATGGTGACAAGAAGTTTATATGTAAGCACAAAGAGAAGTGAGGAAGAATGGAGTGCTCTTTGCTGTTCATTTGACATCCTTTAACACACACACACACTCACTCTTTCTCTCACACCCTCACATTCATATCATAAATCGGTCACAAAAGCAGATGGAGAGGTTTTGTCATTGGTGATTGTGTGTCGCCTCCAACCATTTGAGAATAACACGCATCAAAGTGCAGCGAAGTACAAGCCGCAACCAATACACTTTTTGGCCACCCGTTGCATTGCCATTATGAAAGCGGACATGAGAGTATTTAATAAACCCTATTAATCTTGTTGAGAGAGCGAGTTCATTGGTGCACTCTCTCTTTCCCAGCTCTCCCAATCAATCAGCCGAGCTCCGCTAATGTATTCATGTGAAACGCACGGCACAACTTGTTTGACAGAGGTCCAAGAGGAGAAGAATTTATGAAGTCTTTCCCTCCACTGCAGCCAATCCAAAGAACCCCTCAGCCACTTTCACAATCAATACTTGAGCTGGTAAATATATCATCTATAATTATATAGGGAAAACATTAGCAATATATCTATTTTCAAGACAAGGGTGAGTGGAATTCGCAGAATGTGACTCATGCCGTTTCATTTGGAGAGTTGGACATAACGCTGAGTCCCCACAGTATTGTATTGATATCGGCACCGGTCCAGAATATGCTGAATAGGTCAATGGGCCCGGGAAGGTGCTTGGTGACATTCCCCTATCGGTCATAATATCATAGCTTTCTTATGGCATGATACCTGTCGAATGAGTTTGGACGGAAATGTACTATACTGGTGACTGATTTTTGATTTATAAAAATTATCTTAACTCTTAAAATTTGTGTAGATTTTTTGTTTTACATGTATAGAATAATGTTTAAAAACAACATTTCATCAATCTTGCAATCTTGAAAAGTTGATTTTCAAGCCTAGCCCCGGTGTTATCCTTTTGTAATTTAACCTTTACAGTTCACTCACTCCATTCAGATCACATTCACCATAGCAGACCCATTTTTCATGCTATAGAGAAAGGGGTGCAAATGTAGGGGGAGACAGAGCCATGTCCGGGCAGAGGTGAGGAAAGAAGGATGGAGACTTTTCTAAGTTGGGGAGAGAAGAAAAACGTGCAATACTATGCTTCAAAGCAACATTTCCATAATTGCCCTGTAACTCGGTCATAATGGCTGAGGAGGCTGAGAAAGGCACAATCTTTCAGATGGCTGAACGGCAAAAGCTCCCACCTCTCTTCTATCTCTCTCTTTCTTTCGCTGTCCTCTTCCTTTTACACCCATAACCCTCTGCCCCACTTGTTGTCTTTCAGATGAAGTAAAAGAATTCTCTCTCTAACCTCTGTCAACAAAGGCCATGAAATTAGCACTCCACACAACCCCGCCTCCTGCCCTACAGAGTGTCACTCTTTGCTCCTTTGTCCCCAAACCCGCCAGAGAAAAATCCTACTTACAAATACCCCACTGCACTTTCATTGCTGTGTCCTGAGTTATACTGCGTGCTGGTCTTGATAAATGTGCAGCTTTCTGTAAGGCTAAACGCTGTCCCGTTCTATCACAATTCCTGAATGCCATCACTGTGTGCAGCTTAAATGGTGAGCGGTTTAAAAAACATCAAGACTTTGATCTTTTTTGCATGTCTGTGAGGTCTGAGCATTGAATAGGTTATTTTTGTATCATAAAACTAATTCTGGCTTTAGTAGACCAGACACTGAAGGCCGGTGTTTGGTGTTTGTGCGTGTAAAACAAGATTTGTGGGTGTAAATGTGGGTATCTCTTCTCTGAGGCAGCAGAAGTGTTTAGATGGCCTGTAACCTCATCCGCAGTGACAGTGTGGAACATGTGTCCTCTATGCTTTGACTGTTTTCCTCTGTAGCCCTACAGGTCACCTAAACATGTCAGCCATGTCTGAGGAAAAAATCCTACACACACTGCTGTGTGTGTGTGTGTGTGTGTGTGTGTGTGTGTGTGTGTGTGTGTGTGTGTGTGTGTGTGTGGATCATTGTGTGAGCTCTAAGCTGTGTGTGTGTGTGTGTGTGTGTGTGTGTGTGTGTGTTTGCCAAGCTAACAATCAGCAGTGCCTCATAAAAGGATTAGTGACCTCCACAAAGAAAACAGGCCTCTTCAAAGCTTCTGCAGGGCTACAATAGCGCTGACATTTGTCCTGCTCAACACAGGGATGGGGTGTGGTGGGACAGCGTTGCCACAGTACACACTGACAGAGAGGGGAGGACAGGGGCATGGCACAGGGCTGGTCCTCTCTTTCACAGCCTGACTCCGGCCCCTTCGGCAACCCACTCCGGTCTTCGTGTCCTCCTCCGGTCCTGTCCATCCATGCAGAAGGCTGCTGATGACTCCATTGGCTGGTTTCACTAAAAGGGTTAGGCCTTTCTGTCCTCCCTCTCGGCATCAATGGCGAGTCAGAAAGATAGATTAGATATCCCTTTGATTCCACTGTGTTTCATCGCTTTCCCCCATCCAAATTGGTATTTAACAAAGCATTCCTCACAGTGAGTGGTACAGCTATGCAGCCCTGTCATTGATGTAGAGGGAGAATGGTACTTGGATATATAATGGGTTAGTGGTGGCTAATAGACTGAAATGCCATTTATTCGGAGAGTGTCAATGGTGGAGAATTTCCCACAGATGCTGCAGATCGGCGGCGCTCGAAAAGACAAGACTGTGTATTTGTGTAGCCTTCGTATTGATGATATCCTACAAAAACATATATTAAAGCTAAATTCATTTTCGTTTTAATATAGCAGGTGGGAAAGATAGGGGGGAAGCGGATGCTGTTTTTATCATCGCTGGAAGCGCTGGAATAAAAGGAGTCACTGTTGATTATTGCTCATTAGCCACAAGGACATCCACTTAACTCTGAATAAATGAGTGACACTAACAGCCCCAGTCCTCCGCGTTGCTCAGAGCAAAATGTTCATTAATGCACTCCATTTGCTAAGCTGAGAAAGAAAGCGGGTGGACACGTATGGCGACATCGAAATCGGTGATCACTTTGTTTCTGGCGAGGCATTTTAATCCCTAATTTCATGCGATGATCAGAGACGCCGTGAAGCCCGGTGTCATCCTTTCAGTGGCATTTCAAATGGATTTTAATGATCAAGTGAGGCTCGGGTCCCTCGGCGCATAATGTGCAGAAAATACACAAAACAAGCATCAATATTCATGACACTCGTCACTGTAAGAGGCGTGTGATTTCTGTTAAAAATATTACTGTGAGAGTCACTGGCGACCTAACACTGATTCGTTTTGATAGCGAAGGAAAGTATAGACCTTTCTTATAACTAGGGGAGGTGTACAACTTTCGAAATACAACATGAAAAATGTAATGTTAGTATTGTGAAAAGCAGTGCTTTTTAAGTTTTGATTCATAATAATAGAAATGCGCATAGCCTAATCTGTATGTTCTCCGTACGTGAGTTAAAATTCTTTCTTGTGTGTTTTTATAGTTTTGACTGCATATTGAGTGTCTGTTTTGTTCAATTAAAAAGTGCAAGCATTTCTCGCTCTTGACCTGCGCTTTTATTGTGGGAGGGTCACGAGTGACTGGAGAATGCTGGTCACTCGCGAGCTGCTAGGACGAAGGTTACGTCAATTGGTGTCACAAACGTCACAGAGCGTTTTTATGAATATTCATAGCTAAATCTTTGACAAGGGAATCTCAGAGAGATAGGACGCTTTACCAAAACAAATTAACAATTTAATAAATAAATAAAAAACAGCATGAGCAATGGGAACGAGGATATAGGTGTTTTTAAGCACGGAGCTCCATGTTATTATGGGTTACCGTGCATTGCAGTTCCATTAGAGCGGTAGATGAACAATTGCATGATTGATGACAATGTGGTGTATGTAGGCCTATATCGACATACGAGTTGACCATTTGGAAAATGTGTGTCAATAAAGCATTGGAAATGTGACAGGTGTAACGTTCCCTGTAATTGTAATAGATAAAATGTTTATGTAAAAAAATATTTTTTTTTAAATTATTTATCATTTTTAATTATATATTGTCTTATTTTAAAGTGCTATTGGTTAAAGATAATTAATGTACTCTCAATGTAAACAGTTTTTATGGTGGTAATAATTTGGATGCATTTTTAAAGGCTTATAGTTACTTTTTATTTTGTTTTCTGTTTTGATTCGTTGATCTTTTTCTCTCTTGGGATTTCGAAAATTTAATTTAACAATTATAACCTAAGCCGAGAATTATGTCAACACCATTCATTATTTATTTATGTGCTGAATAGGTCTTTACTCATGATGGTGTAATTTTGTCAAAACTGGATCATATTTATGCACCTGGCGCTTTTCTAATTGTGAAATGCTATGATTTTGTACCTAATAAGCTCCTAGAAAATTTCACAAAAACGAAGTATCCGTAATATGCTTATCATAAACTGTTTACATTAAATAATTTTACATTAAAGCTCTGTCCATGTACGGTCCGTCTAGAGCAGACTGTAGAGGGAGCTCCAACTCCAATTTTCTCCAAACTTTCGGAACCGTGAAACAAAGCTGCTGCCATGCAAATTATCTTCAGGGGAAAACACATAAATAAATAATTTCTCACAGTATCGAAGTCATATGGCAAACAGCACAACATCAATGTCTGATTAGAAATTCATTACAATAAAAAAAACGAATCTCGAAAATTTGTTGAGTCTAGATTATACTAACCATCTCAACGGAGGAAAGCACTTTTCATACTTTTCCCTTCAAAGGAAAAAATATTCAATTCTCATTACAGTGAAATTGAGTTGTATGCTACTTCAACCTAATATAAATGAAATAATTATTCATTTCATATTGGCTGTTCCGCATCAGTGGGGATAATCCCCATCCATTAATATCCAAATGCGCGATTCAAGAAGGAGCTAATTACAGTTAAGTCTCTGAAATAGGAAAGTACTCAAAATCCAACGATTCAAACCTCATAACCTCTATTTAAGGTTCCCCATGCCTTTCAAAACACACGCACGCACGGTTTTACAAAGTAGGCTATAAGTCTTAAAAATAAAATAGCCTACCCAATATTCACAATGCCTTCAAAACAAGAAAAAGGTGACGGTAAAGTTGCAGCGGGTCATTTATTAGCCAAAATATAGACTTTCTTGTACAATTTCGGATCACAAGTATATACATTTTCTTTACGTTATATACAAAACATTTCAACATCAAATCCTCACAGAGCTTACAAAAGAAAATGAGACTCACAGACTACTTGGCCTGATAGCATTAACATCAGCCATTGTACACAGGACATGCTTACAATGTAAGTATACAGAAATGTGTTATTTTTATTTTACATTCCTTACACATGTTAAAATAATAATTAAACAAAAAGTGAGAAACCCCTATGATGAGGAAAGGGCAGATAAAACCATGGCAGCTTCGAGTTGGTTCTGGGGCCTATGGGGATATAGAAGGGAATCATGATAAAACACGGGGCCAATACAAAACTGAATTTGCAAGCAAGTATAGAAAAACAATGTTACTGAAATAAGCATTCTGAAATATCGCATCGATGCAATGGTGATTTATTGGTATGACATCTGGGTTTATTATTGCACAATCACAATATATAAATCATGTTTAGACCACGGTATACAAAGTACCGGAACGCGTGACTAGACAGTCGATCATGGACATTATGACATAATTAAATGTAAAAAAAAATAAAATCATGAGAAACACACTAAAACAAAACAATGGACATATAATGTAAGATCTCTGCTCTTACCGTCTTTGAACAGGGTGAAAAGCTGTTTTTAACAACTTTTTCTCAGCTTCCAAGGCACTAGATCTTTCTGTAATAATAAAACCAGCAACGACAAAAGAAAAGTAAAATCAATTTAAATGCCAAATTATTTTTTCTTCTTCATTTCTTTTTTTTACGCAGAGCCTTAAAATCACTGAGATCTTACACCTATTTGTTTAAAATAAGAAAAGTTTGCGGCCTATGAATATAAAATTCATACAATAACACATCTTTGAAAGGCCACTAAAACATTTCCACCACATTTTAACAGACCTTTCGAGTATTTGAAAAGCAAGTTTGGGAAAAAAAATCAAATAAGTACTTTCCATAGGCATTTGCGTTTCAAGTGTGAATCTTTTACTTGAATGTTTCACAGTAGTGAGCAAATGTAAATGCATTCGGGGAGAAAACAAGAATGGTGCGCGTCCAGTCTGTAAGTACAGTCTAATAAAAAGCATTACGTTCAAATGTCTGGGCTTCTCAGTGTGCGTGACATGTACCTGTGACTGTGGACTCGGAGTTTTGACTCCTGTCCTCTGCTTGTCTGCTGTACAGGGCAAGGCCATTCGCTGAAGCCTGGTTACTGAGTCCTAAATAGTGGTTTGAGTTCAGCAATGCGAGCTGGTGTGCGGTGAAACCTCGATTTGTCCAGCTCTGGATCTTCCCTACGGGGCATGAAATGAGTCTATGAGGAGTAATGATGGTCTGAGCTGCGGACCCTGCAGAAGTTCCGTTCATCAGCGGAGATTTGCGTGGATTGTCTGGGGTCGTTGCAGTCTCCGCCAAAGACCATATTTTAGGTTTTGGGGCTGGAGGTGGGTTATTTTCTGTGGGGGGAGAGTTGATGATGGCCTGGTTATGTTTGACCGGCTCGGTGTTAGATTGTTGGGTTTTAAGTTCTAAGTTATTGTGATGATGGTGTTGGTGAAAGTGCTCTGCGCGTTCACCGCGAATATCTTTACCGTCTTTCACCATGGCTTTTAACAACCTTTGTTCCGGTCCTTGTAAATCCTCAAAGCCGTCTGAAATTTCTGAGTCGCTCCTGCCGTCCAGTTTCAAATCTGAATGCAGTTCATCCTGCTCGTCTAAATCGTCTTTATTCTCAATATTCTCCGTGTCAATATTCTCCAAATCGATTTCCTCCTCATCCTCCCTTTTGTCACCGTCCTCTCCTTCATGATCGCTGCTGTAAACATTCCCTTCTTCGTCTGTGCGACTCCGTGGAGTCCATGTCATTTTGTTCTCTTTCTTTAGCCTCCTCCTGGCATTGGCAAACCAGGTGGACACTTGAGTGAGAGTCATTTTTGTGATTATAGCCAACATGATTTTCTCGCCTTTTGTGGGATATGGATTTTTCCGGTGCTCGCTTAACCAGGCCTTGAGTGTGCTGGTGCTCTCCCTTGTGGCGTTTTTGGGTCTGGACGGGTCGCCAAACTGGTACTGGCCATATGGATAAAAAGCAGGATGATGGTGGGCGAATCCAGGATGTTGAACACCTGGACTGTCTTTGAGTTCGTATTGTGCACCCTAAAACACAGAAAATGGATCCAACATTATTGTGACTGACTTACATTATTGTTGGCCTAGCATGCTATTTTTTTATTGCAGTTTTCTGGTATGTTGCTGCAATATAATTGTGTGCGTTTTCGGTCTATACAAGCAATTACAAATGATACGTAGAATATACTTTTTTCAACAGAGACCCAAAATACATTGATATTTTTCCCTGAAAAAAATTATACAATTTTATACTATTAACAGAAGAAATTAGAAAGGACTAAAGCGGCAAAAAAATGTAATGACAATATATAATGTTCTACAGTAGTTTTATTTATTATTATTATTTTTATTGTCCATTGTATTAATTTATTAAAATCACTAGAGACCCTTCGCACATATTTTAGTGGAGCAGTTTGTTACTTTTACGACTCTTTTTTATTTATTTACCAAACGTAGTAAGCAGCAAAGTTCACCACCGTTTTGCAAAAACTAGCATTCAAGAATAATGTTTTTGAAACCAAGGCTAAAGTTAAAATTGTTTCGAACACACTGACGTTTACTGCATTTAAATGTGAAAGAATAGAGAAATTACTATACGGAAATAAACGTTTACTCACCAGCTGATTGAAAATGGATAGATCATTTGAATAAGGTAGAAAAGCTCCATAGCTTTGTGCGGTAGCGAAAGGTGATCCGTACATTGTGGAGAGAACATTAGATAGCGCTCCGGACGGGCTCAGGTCTGTCCCGGCTCGGGCACTGCCTATCCCCTGCCTGTCCTGCGGGTATATGGGTCGGATGTACTGATATCCCAGCTGTGGGAAAGACATTGTTGTAGAGAAAGTCTACTAGAGTCACAAAAAGCGGCGAATCGCCCTGTTGGTGAGCACCACGATATCCACTTTACAGTGAGTACAAAGTGTCAGGGAAGTCTATATTTCCTCCAAAAGAGCCAGTGTAAACGATCCGATTGCGCTTTCCTCCCTTACTTCCCTATTGATCTGAATGGACTAAGGTCAGGTCCTTACAGATTGCTTTAGATTATTGAAACTCCTTTTTGTGATTGACATTTTTAGTCGTTCAGAAGCTCCTCCTATTTTTCAAGTCTCACCCCCAATTACACTCTCTCTCTCTCTCTCTCTCTCTCTCTCTCTCTCTCTCTCGCTCTCTCTCTCTCTCTCCTCTTGCTCACCGTCTGGATAAGAGCTCTGACGTCGCCATCTCTTATTTGAATGAGTTTCAAATCTCATTTTATGGCTCGCCAATCATTTCATTTGTTATTTGTTCGCCGCTTTAGCCCTTTCCCATTTCTTGTGTTAATTCGGAAAAATTTTGATCATCCAGAAAATATTTGATTGTTGCTAAATAATTGAACTTCCCGCAGATCTTTCTGTCTTTATTTTACACGCATCAGTTTCTCCTGAAATGAAGAGCATTTAGGTTCTAATCGGAAATCATACACAACATTAAGTGCTGCAAAATACTAAGGGAAAAATCTGTGAAGACCTTTTTTAGTTCAACTAACAAGGAACGAGCCGATTGGGTCGTCTGACGCCTTTAAATGTGAAACACTGGCGTTTTACCGTTCGCCTTCAAAGTAAGTTGACAAAAAAAATGAAAAGCCTGCAGGATAGTAATATGGCTATACTGTTATTGATTTTTCCGAATAATAATTAGGTTGCATACATTTTTTTTTTTAATGCGGAATTATTATTGTTATTATTATTATTATTATTGTTATTAATATTAATAAACCAGAATTATTTTAGCTGTCAACCTTCGAGTTTTTTGACATATTAAATTATAATCGCAAAATGTTTCATCTGCATTCATGTGTAAAAGCGTCTGTTCTTAAAAAACATATTTTCGGCGATTAACCTAAAGGATTACTCTACAGATTGACAGATATCTACTGAAATGATCTGATATTATCCGCAACCTATTGTAAATAATACGGATTAAAACAATTGACAGGCATCACGATTAAAATTCCAGGAATCAGTATATGAAAATATGCAGGAAACATCCATAATCGTATTATGCTTATAGTCTAGTGTCATCATGTCTGCTAATCGTTTTCCAAACAACAGCACCGATTAGTGATTTAACGAGTTTTCTTTATTTGGATATATGCTGGGTGAATCTCAATTCAGTAATAAAAGATTATGGTGAAATAACTTGGATTTATTATGATATGGGTTCCCAGAACGCAATGTTCTTTCCAAATCTCCCATCTGCTTTTAAATAGTTATTTCTGTGGCAACTTAATACCTATCTGCAATGTCATTTGTATGGTTTTTTTTTTTTAATGCAACGACTCGTGGATTTCCATGTACTTTTTTTACCACGTGCTGGTGTTTTGACGTCTGACAATGCGGGATTACGGGGTTATTAATTACAGAAGCAGTCTGATGCCATTCAGAGCGGATGGTAATAACTACATAACCGTCAGCAACACCCACACGGACCTGACTAACAGAACTAACAAGAGCTCTCAGCCCACCCGTCTGACCCCACAACACGGCGCCATCTGGGGCAATGCAAAATGCAGCAAGCCCTGTAGATTTAATCAAATCACAGATTTTACTCATGCTTATATGAGAATGATTTTTCTTTCTAATTATGTTCGCATTTATTTAATTAATGTATTTATTTAAACTAAACGATGCTTTATATTATAGATAAGTGTCTGTTGGTGTCCGCCCTGCAGCGCTCAAGGTTCGGATGGACACGTGTCTCGTCCCGGGACTTGTCAGGGCCTCAAAGTTTGCCTCTGATTTATTGGCCCAATCAAATACACATGCACTAACTTAACACTTTCACACTGACCCAGGAAACTGGCACAGCCATAAAAGCATTAGGACAGTGTTTTCTTTCCCTCTTCTGTTCGGTGACCTGTCAGCTCCTTGATAATTAATATCTTGTATTTAAAATTGAATGAATATTATTATAATTTTATTATTATTATTAACAAATTATTACTGCGATTATAATAATAATTCGTATTGTCTTTATAATAACAATTACAACCACGATGAAATAAGTCCAGTAAATAACAACGATTGCATCAAATAATTACTATTTGTTGTTACGTATGCATTAATTTGTGTATATAATATAATATAATATAATATATAAAAAATGCATTATATACATTTACATAGACCTATACACACTTGCCTGTAGATTAGAATTACTATTAAACGCCAGGCCAGCGTGTCAAAGCGCCTTACCAATATCACGCGCATAAATAGGCCAATCTCGAATCTGCTACTTGAGGGATGATTTCTGTGACTGCTTTACTAGCAATTATGTAGATGACACTATTTCGCATTCTCCAACACGCATCCAAATAAACAAGCAGAGACGTTGTGCTCAAAAGCGTTTCCTTATGCAATACACAAGACGCCCGCGACAGCGCTGATCAAAGACTTCAAACAGGGGCTCTTCAAATTACACCCCTGAATCAGCTTTATCTATAATGCCAAGGCGACAGAAAACAACTTACACATATACAATCACACATTGTCTTTAAAATGTGCTTTGCTGATCCTGATCTGTTAATTGCGGTGATAAAGGATTTAAAAGAAAACACACTTAATGATCCTTGATGTATACGATGTTCGACAAGAGGATGAATGAGAAATATGCCCGTGAGTGAATGGCCTAAATCACATTTTCTTTTAAAGCAAGGGAACCACTTTTTTTGCAAGTAAACGTTTGTTTGATAAAGCAAAGCATCTTATAATGCAGTGTTGGTTGGTCTCGAATATCCCGGAATGTTATGTTTTAGAAAATAATCTGCGTGATTCCATATTATTTCTCATATATTTCACCAGTCATCTATTATTTAGACAATATTATTTATTATAGATTTTTGTTACATATGCCTATTTTTATTACATTTGCAAAAATATGCAAAATTATCAAGCAAATTTGCAACTCCCTATACATATTATTTTTACACATCAGACATCACTAAAATTAAAAAGTTAAATATTATCGATGTGTCAATGGCCGAGGGACTTTACAAATCAATTAAATGCTTTTAAAAATGAACAACAGTCTGACCCAAGGGCAAGTCTACTTTCTGAATATGTTAAAACTTCAGTTTTTACTGTTAGCATAATTTGACTAATGTTATTTTAATTGGGTTTCTCCAATCAATCGTGTCTATTAAAGAGATTTAACTTGCACTGGAAGAGAAAGTGACGAGTTTTGAACTGTTCCCTGGGCACACACAGCAATTTAGAACAAATTAAGGGTAGTCAATGGACTGCAACTTATTAAAACTCTTTAACAAATCGTATCAAACACCAAATTCAAACTGCGGCGTCTGTTTAACCCTTCACTAAACAGAGGCGCAAGAGCTCCAGCACGGCTGGCCTTGTTGTCCTACAGAACACCTACAGGTGGTTTACATTACAGGTCGCTTTAATGTTCTGGCTGTAGGGATTTTCTTAACCTTTACATCTGTTTAACACAGACACAAGGAATTTAGATCTTATTTTAACAGTAACAGAAGTGTAAAAAAACAAAAAAAAACAAATGATAACCTAATAGTCTATTATACGTTTAAGCGTAGGCTATATTATAATATCACTGTGTGTAGCCTATGGCAATTCAAACAAAGCGCAGACAAAAGAAAAAAAACTCAGCACAAACTGCAGACTCTTAAATACCTGTGTTTCTGTGTGCTGAGACTGCGGAAATCTGCAGGGGTTTATTCTCAATTGTTTCACTGGTGTATACGGACCAATCGTATGGTCTGAGCAGCCCGGTCATAAAGTGGGAATTTAGGTTTGCGGCCACGCGCAGTAATTGATTGAGAAGGTCGGCGCGCGCTGTCAGATGGCCGGCCTCTGCTCGCGCTGCGTTGGTAAATATTTTGATGGCGGTCTAGCGCGAGCTACTAGCTGTTCTATTAGCAAGGCTGGGTCACTTTCATTTATCGCTATTTACCAACATCTGCCCTCTCAGCAAAGAGTGCACGCACACACGAGAGCTCCCTTTTCCTGAGTTGCCTTTTAGAGTGATTTTTTTAGAGAATGAATAGATTAGGTGTGGCATGAATAGGTTTCCAGTTTCTTTACTCTTTGTAGGTCACATAATAGGTTTAATAACATTCTTATTTTTATTATTATAGTTAGTAAAAATTATAGAAAACTTTGCCGTATCTCTTAATTAAATGCCTTGATTATATGATTATTATCCACATCCATGTTCTCTGCGCTGCACCAGCATTTTTCCACGTAGTTGTCTCCTGTATCAGTAACAAAGCAGCCATTGATTTTATGGTGAAGTCACTTTGCAAAGGGAATGAGTTCCCGTGGCCGGGGATATCAGTGTGTTACACGGGTATAGCCCAGGTAACAAGATGAGCATTGATTCAGCATTACAGCTGATCAATACTGAAATAAGTAACTTCAGGGCTGAATTAAAATACAAACTGGAGCTTGCTTTGCCACTGTCAGTTTACGGAAAAGTGACAGAAAGACTGTGTGTGTGTGTGTGTGTGTGTGTGTGTGTGTGTGTGTGTGTGTGTTTCATGACAAGTGCAGTGCATTATAACCATCCAGAATTCTCAGATTATTTGTTTATATGTTAAAGAGCAATTCACTCCTCTTAGCTAAAATTTGTCTGTGCTTAAGCAGATTACTCAGCCAAATACAATACATATCATTTCATTTATGTCTAATAGAAATGTAACCAATCTGGTCACGTATAGTATGTGGTTGGCACACATCTTAACTGCTTCTGGTAAAGATAACAAAGTCAGCAGTAATCTATAATACACCTGCTAATATAATTATTCTGCAATAGTTTTACTGTGATTTACCTTGAGTACATTTGTTGAATAATCCTTTATTAACTGCTTGTACAGTAACATATTTGGATTACATAAAACTTTCATTTAATTAGGTGATCTTATTTGGCATAAACATTCTTAGGCAAGATTTCAGTTTATGGTATAGTAAAGGAAATATGGCTGCATTGCATTAATTCAAGACTGAAGTCACTAGATATTTTGTCTTATGGAAGTAGTTTACGCGCTGTAGTGTCTATAGGGTTATTCAGTTCCAGTCCAGGAGGGCTACTGCCCTGCAGAGTTTACTTCCAACTCTAATCAAACACACATTAACAAGCTCTTTAGGATTATTCGAATACAGCCAAGTGTGTATGGTTAGGATTGAAAGTAAAGTCGGAAGGACAGTGGCCCTTCAGGACCTGAGTTGAATAGCCCTGGTAGACAAAATGTAGGTTATTTTGGATAAAAGTGTCTGCAATAAATAATTGTATTTACACATGCACAGGGTGCCCAAGTTGCATAGAGCCTCTGAATGTAGCATACACAAATAATGAAGACTTTAGCAATGCTGACAATCACAGAGTGATAGAAAACAGAATAACAATTTTCATTCTCTAATTAGACATTGATTAGACTTACAATATAGAGTTAACATAGATCTCACTGAAAAAGCTAAACAGTTTGAGTAATCCTGTTAATCTGAATGTGTAATATTTATGCAGTCCATTCAAAAATTCTCTCTCTCTCTCTCTCTCTCTCTCTCTCTCTCTCTCTCTCTCTCTCTCTCTCTCTCTCTCTCTCTCTCTCTCTCTCTCTCTCTCTCTCTCCAGCTGCTGCAGCAGGTTTGTATGTAGCTGCAGGAGAAGCAGCTGTATTAACAAAGAGGCCCCTATTCACCCAGAGGCACTGATAACCTGCGGGAAGAACGGCTTTTAGACTTTACATAATGATGCAGTCTCATAAACATAAAGTCAAGTAGGTTTTTAAACTTTGCATGCCTTGCATGCATGGTTTACCCATCCAGAAGGAAACTTGTCTTTAATGAGAGAGAATGCAAGCTTGTTTTTGTCCAGCATATTACTTTTCATAGCAAAACGGATTCAGAGTCTGTTATCAAGTCTGGTCTGAATCTCCTGTATGTGTGTAATCAGTAATATTGAGTGACACAGCATGCCAACACACTGAGGTCAGTGCAGTTTATACTGCCAGCACTTATACTCAGCATGCAGTTAGTGATATGACATAGACCACCTAAGCACTGTCCTCATGTACACACTCCAAACTAAGTGTAGGGTGCATTAATGAAATTAGACTTTGAATATAAAAATCTTATAGGAGAGAGGGAAAATGTAAATATATAAATGTTGTGATAATATATTATGTTTTTTTTTTTTATAAATAATTTTGAGCGATAATAAACAAGTGATTTCATTTAAAAAAAAAGGCAAAGTAGCTATTTACAATAACCAAAAACACATTAACTTGTTTCTGTGTATGGATTCCTCAGACCTTGGGATAAGGAGATTGGTCTGTCTCTTTTGTGTGCAGCCAACTGTAATTGTTTGTAGATTTAGCTTTCAGAGTTCAGTCGTGAAATTGAGCAAATGTTAACCCACTTTATTTGTGCGAGTGTGTGCGCGCGTGTTTGTGTATTTGGGGGCGTTTGTTAGCCTGTGAGCAACCGAGCAGCAATGGACTCAGCTGGTAGGTCACTCCACTGTGACCCAGTGATGATTACATGCACACACAGACACACACTCCGCTAATTCCCTTTTTATACACGCAGGCTTGGGAAAAGCTGCCAGATCTTGAGAACAATGCCACCCTCATCATCACTGTTAACGCCCCTTTCCTCTTTTCATATCCCAACACGCCTCTATATTACCAGCACATATCAATGTCTGTCAGTGTCTGTTGAGTTTAGCTCACTCAGCACCTTCGAATGCGTCCATACTGGATCCAGTCAAATATTTTCCTTTTGTATCATGCATGCTATGAAAAGCGATCAATGATTATATGCAGCACAAGAGTAAATCATTTGAATGGATGAATTGACCCGAATGAGGCGTTTAGCACTACAGAGATTGTTATTGAGCATGGCGATTAGATATGGAGTAAATCTATGGATACTCTTCTAAACAATGTTTATTCAAATAAACGGAATAGTTAAAGGCCACATTGACTTGCTAAACCTCTTTCTGCTCACCGCTTTATGTCTCCGTTTGCCCGATAAATATGATTCAGACTACTCGACCACACGGCTCGGTAGAGACAGCGGTGCATCTCTCAGTAGGACGGTTGTGAAGGATTAAGATGTTAAATGGAGACTATCTAAATGCATAGCGCTCTGCTGGGCCGCTCTCCCTGTCTCTCTTCACTCTCTCAAATGATCTGCTAGAGCACTGGATTAGCAAGAGAGAGAGAGAGAGAGTCAAGAAGCCGCATACGCATGTATAAATACAAGCATTATTATATATTGGAAAAGTGTCTGTGCTATTCCCCTGGTCCCACTGAGCTTCCGCAGCGCTCTGGTGACTTGGGCCTCAGGCGTAACTCAGGAAAAGGCAAATCACTAATGCTCTTAGCATCAAACAATAAATCCTAGAGTTATTTTCCACCATGTTTAATTAAATATTTTGAGAAGAAAACCTGGCTGATTGATTTGCCTTGGCTATTGATTCAGTATTGATTTGGCACTGTCAAGGGGCCTCCACAGAGCTACTTGCTAAATGGCCACAAGGAGCCCAGGAATAAATGAAGTACTTTTGTTAGCTTTAACAAAATCAACTTTGCAAGCTGCTCCTACAGGTCGTGGTCTCAGGGTTTGCGACACGCTTCTCCTCTTCCTGAGGAAATTGTCCCCAACCTGCATTTTATATGAGCATTGATGAATGCTAATTTATGAAATTAAAATGTCTTTGTCTTCACACAGAAATGCGCTGTCAAGCTTGAACATGGCTCACATAGCTCCTTTTGACCCCCGCGGTGTGTTAGCTCAGCTTATTTCCTTAAAACACTCGAAATGGGAGTGATATTAATAATCCCATTATAAAGCAGGAGGAAAAGAGAGAGAATTAAAAGGCCATTAGTTGTGATAAAAAATGTAGTCATTACTCGGTACCTCGCTAGATACTCAATTCCCTTTTCTCATCACAGCCCGGCTCTTTGGGAGACATCATAATATCTCTCAATGCTCAATTTTCTCCTATTATTGTGCGTTTTATCTTCATTTACGTCAGCCTATAATTCAAGAATCATTATATTTCTTAAAGAGTGTAGACGTTTAAATAAACATCCTCCTTATTGAAAAACTACAACTATATTTAAGACTACCTCTGGTCAAGCAACAATATATAAAAATAAAAGATGAAGGCTAGCTTTTTGATCCAGAACAGCTGGACACAGGCGAGTGCCTGTGTAGCCCAACCATAAGAAGGAGAGAAAAAGGGACAGGTGGAAAGGCAAAAGAATGAGAGACGGGAAAAACTTAAAAATTGGAGAGAGAGAGAGAGAGAGAGAGAGAGAGAGAGAGAGAGAGAGAGAGCAGGGCTCAGTGAATGGCTATAGGGATTCAGATTGCTATCAGGCCTTTATCAGTCTCATCTCAGAGCGGCATTGATCTTCGCTGAGAATCTAATCCTAACTATGAAGTTCAATAACAACTCCATTACCTGGCTTGCGCTGATTGGAGCGTTGTAATGCCAAGATTAGTAGCTGGCTGCCTGACCTGCCAACATTGATTTGTGCTGCAAAATCACTTGTTCTAGAAAAAGAAAGAGGGAGCGCGCGCGAGAGAGAGAGTGAAATAAAGAAAGAACGTGTTGGTGAGGTAATTGGTAATTGAACAATTTTTATTTTCGCCTTTTTCCCTGCTTTCTCTCTCCTCTGTTTTCTTTCACCCCCGGCATAAACTCAGCCTTTTCTTTCATTGATTAGTTGCCTGTTTATATCAGACGCGTTACCGAACACAAGGTTTTCTTTCTCTACCTATAGTGTGTGCGCTACTCAGATTCTATCCAGGTTAGCAAGCACAGCCCCTCTCTCTTTCCCCCAGCAGGCCCAAATAGCTCCTCTCAGCCCTGTGAATGAATGGCTTCACAGCCTGTTAGCTTTAAGTAATAGAAGCATTGAGCCCATCCTACTGGCAGAGACAGCTCATTTACTCTTCTCTTTCTCTCCTCTCTTTCCCCCCTCCCTCCGTTCCTTCTCCTTCCCATTTTTCCAGCTCCTTTCTTTTAAACAGGCACAGATTACGTAGGTCAAATAAATGAAACAGATTGTTTTGCTCGGGCTGCTCCAGTGGGTGCCGAAATGGATGAACCTATTTCCCTTAATGCAGACACGAGGCTCGCGCAGCTCGCGCAGACATACGCCCTCCCCCTTCTCGCCCCTGTCTCCGAGGTTACAGGTTAATGACATGCTCATTTCGCCCAGCCATTTGTTTTGTTTTCCTGCAAAGTTCTGATAAGTAGCTAACCAACGAACCTTGTAATTACAATCTTACAGAAACCGGCCCGATCTGTATATAAATCTCACCATCCAATTACAAGATGTAATAATTTTGCACTCAAGCTGGTAATGAGCTCTAATACTGCAGCATGTGATAATCCCCTCTGGATGCTGGCTTGATCAGATGTTGGCTTTGTAATTAGACTGGCAGAAAATCATTATTTCATGTTCAAATAGAAAATGAGGTTGGTGGGAAGTTAATTTCTCTACGCTCTGTGAAGCGTAGACAAGAATTTAATGATTTAATTACAGTTGTAAGCTCCTTGGATGAGACTTAAATTGAGCTGCAATTTTTTAAGCACACTACCATTTTGAGAGCAGGGCACATCAAAGCCTCTGACAAGAGTCTAAAATGATAGGGCAGCGTGATGTTTTCGATATGCTGAAATTCCTTTTCTCGTTATCTGGTCAGTTCTGCTTAAGTGAATTACTGTTTAATATCGAACAAAGTCTTTTCGATCTCCATTATACACAAGCTATATTTCCCTTACGTGTTTCGTTTCATTTCCCACATCACTCGCCAAAAAATGTTACTTATAAAATGTTATATAACTATATTATGCTTTGTTAGCCTAAAAATATGCTTGATCTAGTAATTTAACTGTTTTATTGTAAATAAAATATTCATACAATTATAAATTTTACTACACATCATTTAATACTGGAAAATTTCAGTTGTTCAGTAAATGGAACATATTTAGAGTGATTTGTTGGTCAGCGTTGGAGTTTATTGACAGAGTTAATCATGCCAGTGTTAATCCAACTCTTTAGAGATGTAATAACACCCCGCCCACACATTTCAGTCCTCCTTTCCATGTGTCCTGCAGATTGAACGATAAGTATAACTAAATTATTTACACTAATTTTGTAATTCTCCTGTAATGCAATCTGTAACTTTATCCTCTCTATCACCATCTCTGTTTATAACCTAAAATTGCATTTTATACTTGTAAAGTTTGATGGCTGTTTCATTTAAAGTCACCATCATTGCGATCAGTGTTAGCATTTCATTAGCTCATTTGCATTATAAAGGACACACCTAAAATGGCGCATTTTGTTTTAACATGCTATAATAAATTATCTGTAGGGTATTTGGAGCTAAAACTTCACATATGCACTCTGGGGACACCAAAGACTTATTTTACACCTTAAAAAAATCTCATCATATGACCCCTTTAACACTCAGTCAAATACTCTGTCATAGTGTTAAAAGTATAACTATCTTGGAAGTGTTCATTTAACTCTAAAAAGTGTGAAGCTATATAACTTTGAAAAAGTGTTGAAATCAACCATTTTTAAACACTGGACTTTTTGCTGTGCATGGTTTGGAGAAAACACAACTCAGGTTTAAATTCATAAACAATTGTTTATATTTGACCAAACCAAGGGTTAAAAACAACCCAGCATAAGTTAATTTAATCACGACAACAGTTTTCTCAAACCAAAGATTTAAAAAACATAGCTTTTTTAAAAGTGTGCACTAGGTTAAGTTAACAAAGATATTTTAAGGGTTTTACTGAGTTACACAGTAAGACACCTAAAAAGCATATACCTATTTTTAAAATAGTAGGGGTGAGCGGGGCACAAACTAACACAGGGTTAAATGTAACACAGCCACTTTATTTCTATATATTTCTATATTTCTACAGGGCCGAGCAATTTGTGCTTTTGGTCTTTTTCTCTTACTGTCAGAAGATGATCTCTTGTGAATTTGTGAAAAGTTTTGATGTATTTTGGTTAAGATATTGAACAAAGAATGTTTTGGAAGCATAAAAGTAAATTTCTTCATCTTATGTTTTTTTTTTCGATTTCTGAGTTGGGTGTGTAAGTCACCAAATCCAACCTTATATTATTTTAATCACTATCTTGTTACCTACAGTAAAACATAATACCATTTTGAAACATGGCAGCAACTCCTGGTATCTGATAGCTGGGATTGAAAAAATGTTTACACAGCGGGGTTAGTTGTAACACAGTGTTACAACTAAGCCTCCAGTGTACAATGATAATGAAATGAAAACAATTTAAATACTATTCATCAAAATGATAACTGTTAATACAATATTAGGGAAAATAACTGAAGATTATGATTTTTTTTGTCTTAATTGTGCAGCCATTTCAAAAAAATCTATTTATATGCATTGATGCATAACAAGGATGGTTAGATGAAGGATCCATTCATCATTCATCTATTACAGGGTTTCCCGCAGCACTTTTCAGTTCGGGCGGCCCACCTAAGCTGGGATACCCTACCACCTTAACTAGGTCGTCCAAAAAAAAAAAAATTCCACCAAACGCCACATGGCCGAAATGAGAGAAAGACATGGTTCGTCACTGTCTGAAGGATAACTAGCCTGTTGATTAAAATTTAATTCATTAATAATCTAGTATGTGTTCATTTTCTGTCATAGTTTCTTCAAAATTGAGTTTTATTTGAGTGTTTTAAATAAAAATATTTTTATCATGACGCATACGCCTCGCCCCTTTGATTGCCACGCCCCCAGCCCGCCCACCTGCACAACCCTACCACTTTAATTAACAAATTTTCTGCGGGAAACCCTGTATTATGTGCAGATATATAAACAATATCCACCTTTAGTATATAGACAGAATTTTATTGAATTATTTGTGTTTAAACTAAATTTTCTAGCAGGTGTTACAACAAACCCTCTGTTTGTTACAATTAACCCCACCTATGGGGTAAGTTGTATCATTTGCACTCCTGTCACTTTCGGTGTATTGTACGATAACGGTAGGTCCCACAAACTTTAAGGGCTCTATCTTACACCCGGCGCAATGCAGCGCAATGCGCGACGCAAGTGTCTTTCGCTAGTTTCCACCCTAATTTTCACGTTTAGCGCCGCGTTGTTTAAATAGCAAATGCATTTGCGCCCCCTTTTGCGCCCATGGGCGTTCTGGTCTGAAAATGAGGTGTGTTCAGGCGCATTGTTGGCGCGTTGCTATTTTGAGGCAACTAAAATAGACTACGCCATTGACCAACAAAAACCTGGTCTAAAGTCTAAAGTCAATGGCGCAATGTGTTTTATGTTATTTAAAGAGCGCATTAGTAAAATGCGCCTATAAACGGGAGGACAACGCGGGTTTGCTTATCACAAAGTAGGCTACATGAATGCGCAGCAGCACAAAAATGCTTTTAAATATGAAAGATTAAAGGATTGAATGTAAAAGATTATTATTGAGTCTCTTGGACATATTTATAAATGAGGACTGATTATGAGACGTTAAGGCGCAAAGAGCTGCTTCACCAGCCTGGTAAGTAAATAAATGCTTTGCTTTGAACAAATGCGTCTGTTTTTAAATGTTTTTTTTAATGCTACCTCACGGATTTATTGTATATAATGTACCTGTGGATATGGTGAGATGAGAAACATTTGTAAGTAATGCTTAAAAAACTCTTTGCTAAAAAAAACGCTGTCCAAAGTGCTGAAACGTGAGGAGAGCCGTTTGTAATTTCTTTATCTCCTGTTTGTTACAAATAAAGTATTTTTAGAGTACAAACCTTTTCTTACATACTTGTAAATTATGTTTTGATGATATTGGATAGCCATACATTTAAAGCAATTACAAGCCTGCTTTTTACTTCCATGACTAAAAGAAAACGGGTTTTAAAGGTTTTAATAAAAAATAACAATTTCAATACAAGTGAAAAACAACACAATTATTTAACATTAATCTTAAACTGGGGATCGTCTTCCTCCGCTTAGTTTTTCAGTTTACAAAGTCCGTCATTTAAATAGGGATTAGACATAGCGCCAGCGCAACTTGCTTTTAAAGGGGATGAGAGCTGTGACTCTCATTGGTTTACTGCACGTTACGCCCAAAATACTCCCATTACAAAAGGACCTACCCTTTTCGACCATGCGCTCGGCGCAAAAACAATTTTTCCCGTCGTTAAATTAGCAAAAGTGGATTCGGACACGCCCATTTAGACGTTGCGCTGTGCGCTTTAGACAATGCGCTTAGATCGTTAAAATAGAGCCCTTTGTGTTCATTTGTACCAGAGATGTGTGTGTTGATTGTGTAAAAAAATATTAATCTAACTTCAATATTATTGAATGATAGAGCCAAAGCCAAAAGCGTTGTGCCCCACTCTCCCCTACATACCAACTTTTGAAAATAGCTTTTTTGCATGTGTTATTTTTGTATGTAGGAAAACCTATCTACAACATTTATAACAAATTATTCATTTATTTTCTTTAATGTTACAACTAAATTTGCATTTGCACAATTCATCTCCTGTAATGTTTCTCTTCCTCTGTAATGCAATGTTTGTCGGGCTTTCTGCAATCACATGCCCGCTCTGTTCTCCCCTCCTGTTTGTGTCACGTCCTATGACAGTCAGATAAGAATATTTCACCCTGGATAAGATGCTCAGATCTGAGGAATGTCACTCAATATGACTGATTCATCCACCTCACGCATACCCCTCCCCTTTTATTTAGCATTTCAAAATTCCTTTTCTTTCTTTTTGTTCACTCCGCGGAGACACGCTCTGGACGTTCTCCTTTTTTGGCCTATCAGAGTGGGAGATGGATGTGTCTGCTTATTGGACAGTAAAAGGCCACTCTTCAGGTGACACGCTTATCCAGCCGCATATGCATGAATATTTAGGAGATGGTAATGAGCAAGTTTTGCATTGTTGCATGAGAATAGAAGGGCTCCCAGGAGGAGATTGCGGACAGGTCGGCGAGGTGTGGCGAGAGCGTGTGTCAAGTGTGTCTGTGTGGCAGCAAGGTGTGTGTCAGTACGCCTGTGACTATTTGGTGAAACGGCAATCCTGTCTTGATAACCTGCTTTCACTCACTCACTGACAGACACACGCACACACGCGGTGATGAACTTGATCTTCTGGTGGCATTGTTAAATCATATGGTCTAGCTTCATACACACCTGTCATTCCACTGAGCTCAACAATACATCATCCAGATGGGCAGACTACACTCAGGAGCCGTAACCCAGTGCTTTAAATGACATCCTGTATTATTGATGCTGTCTCCCCTCATCTCTCTTACCGACTCAAACATTCACATCTAAAACTCCATTTTGTGATTTGAAGAACGGCACGCAGTGGGACCGATGCGTGGGCCGGCCGGTTATCCTTACTTTTTTCCTATAAAGTTTTCACAGGAGGCCGCACTTAAGTGTAGCCTTCCCAAGCTTTTACTGCCTCACCGCCATCGTCGTAATCCTAGATGCTTTTTATGATCCAACAGCTACCTCCGCAGGGAACAATAACTGTATCATCTGATTTTTTGTCTCTCGTTTCAGCCTGTGAAATAGCACCTGACGTGCACACGCTCACCTGCGGGTTATGATTCGACCATTCCCTCACCTGTCAGAGAGTTGCCTCGTCTACACCGTATCAATATATCAATCTGATTTGTGTCGCAGACACTCTCAGTAATGAATCGGAGCGATTTGCGGTGGACAACATCTGTTAGCACTAGGGTCGCCATCTGAGCATTGAGGTCTATTTTAGCGGCTAACCCTGTCCCCAAAATCCAGACAGTGAAAGAGCCACTGTGGTGGGATTTAAGCAGCCAGTGGCCAAAGACCATAGAGGAAGAGTGAGAGAAAGAGAGGAATTGAGCGAGAGAGGTTCTAAATCAGTACGCAATCCAAAGGCCCTCCATAAATCATGTGAATAGGTTTGGTGGCGGGAATGAAAGCACACCTGCAAGACTTATGTAAGTCTTATTAAACCATAAATATCCAGCAGCTCCGGCCACAGCTCTTCAGGACTAAAATAAATCTTACTATGTGCTCGGAAAGGAAGGCGAGAGTGAGACCAAGAGAGCGCGAGGGTGTCAGAAAGAGATAGAGTGTATGTATGTGTGTTCGATGTCTAAGCGACGTATGGATGGATAAGTGTTAATACAGTCAAACTACGTTTGTCAGTTTAATCATTACGGTGGTTATTTGGTCCAGTTCATGTTTTAAATCTAAAAAATAAACGTATTAATATAGAATAATATAGAGCAGGTGTACTTATGGTAATACACAGGTGCCCAAATTACTGTAATTAGAGAAATCATATTAATAAACATTAATTCATTACTGTTATAATGCACTGTAATCCTTTATGTTTTGGGATAATGCAAATGTTTACTCTTTTGTGCATGTGTTAAATAATAATAAAAACCATTTTGTGGGTTTGTATGATTCTCATTTACTTATGTGATGCTGAATGCCAGGTTTTCGACGTCCAAAATGTTCACTCTCCGTTTATTTGCACAGGAATTACCGCTATCATCATCGGTTTTGTGTTAGTGAAGTCGGGCTTAGTATCAAATAAACAATATTAATGAATCTGAAATCTCAATTAGCAGCTAATGTGGGTTAAAAGTAGAAAGAATGGACAGCCGTCATGAGCAGCCCCTCCAGTGATGGAAGGATCCGTCTTCTTTCGAGCAGTCCGTGGACTTGGATAATAACGGTTGTCCCACACACCTGCGTTTCTATTGCCCAGACCTGCTTCTCAAATGAGCTCAATTAATGACAATAACCCAGCAGGTGCCAGAACACAGACATTAACGGATAGGCCACTATCCGCAGCCGAGAGAGCTTGTCTGTGTAGTAAATATGTAATGATCACAGGTGTAAGAAAAGGGGCTGGGGACGTGGAGGGACCACAGGAGCAATCTATTTGTGTTTGGCTGAGCTCGATTCAGTTAAGCAAGCTCGACAAACTGAAATGGATGGACTGGAATCTCATTCAGCCGGCCTAAAGTGAGTGGCCAAAAAGCTCAGTAGATCTCTTTATTATGGGGGTTGGGTCGGATAATGGAGCTGAATGGACTGCAATGTTTTGTTTGTGTTTCAATTTATTCAGCAGTGTACTTATGGTAAAGTGCAATTTGCTTTAGCATTGATGCTAGACTCATTGGAATGAAATGTACTTCACTTAAGACATAAAATACTGTGATCAATTACTCGCATTCTAGATACGAGTTGCAAAGAAAACAAACAAAAAAATCTGAAGAATTCTGCTTTAAAAGGTAGGGCCAATATTTTTTTATAATACATTTATGATATTCTTAAATGCTTTTTCAATATTTAAAGTGAATATATTGGATGAAAAATAACAATAAGTAAATTAATTTGAATTTCCCCATTTCTCCAAGTCAAGTGTGTTTGGGTGTGAGTAAATGATAATGCATTTTTTTTTTTTTAAATGTATCAGAAATATTTGGACCTGAATCACTGGACCACAGAATTACTGGTACAGATTACAAATGTGTGTAAGTGACTATGTGTCTATGTGGATGAGTACAGTGTGGTCTCCATCATTGGGAATGCTGGTGATCTCTCTCTTGAGCTTTAAACTTTAACCCTCCTCTCCACTGGGCTCCTCCTTTCCCTCTCTGTGCCTACATTAGCATAAAGGCATTAAAATGAGAATTGGAATTAATTTGGACTTTCCCCTCCATAGGAATTAATGTAAGTTTGCCCTTCCATTCTGCATAGACAGCCCTCGCTCACACTCTCAGTCCATAAATATTAATATTAATACCGCAAATGCATTTAAGGAGCAGTGCTTCGGCGAAACCGTATACAGAATATTATGAGAGATCATGATACATTTCTCGTGGGAGCACACTTGAATGAGTGCGCTGCCTTGCAGTTGTGATCTGTAAAAATCCAATCTCCACACGGCGCTGAGCGAGAGGGAGGAAATGAGCGGGTGTGAAAGGAAGATGTCTGAAACTCTTCTGAGATTTGAGTCTGAGTTGGTTTCTACTCTGGATTTGTTCTATTCAGTTCATTCTAGTGTAACTCCATTATCCAGGCAGCAGATATTCAGATAGATGAGGGACTATTATCAGCGTCACACTTCCTTTTTCACTTTGCCATCACATCTAGAACACCTGGGATTTACTGGAGTCAGCGGCATAATACTTTCTCTAAAAGTTTTCTTCTGTTTCTCCCCCTTTTCACATTTACATTTAATGATTACTCAGATTATCACAGGTAAACGTATATGTTTACATTCATGCATTGGGCAGATGCTTTTATCCAACTAACAGTAGGCCTACATGAAAGTGATACATACTATGTTTCCACTTTATAGACGTTTCAGCAGAATAAACAAACAACTTTTCTGGACTAAACGCAGTTACTGGTAGACTTCCACATAAAACAGTAAGAACAGAGTCCCTAGAGAACATTATTCCTGCATACAAGCTATATAAATAATCACTACCCGTAGTTCAAATCATAGCTAAAACGTATAAACCATTACACTGAGCTAACGTTTCTGTGTAAATTAATGTATACAATGTTGGTTACAGATCCTTTAATTCTTGCCTGGTTGCCAAATCTGCACAGGGATGATCCATGCTGATTGTCTCCCTTTGTCTTTTGGAAACCAAACCATTTTTATTTTCCACAAGGTATTTGTTTCAGATGTCAATGTAGTCACTATAGGCAGACCAATAAACAAACGGAAGTTAACTTCGGGCCAGCTGTGTAACCGTGGATGTGCGTCCGATTAAACCATCTATATACAGTATGGCTAGTTTGACTACCACTATAGGGCCCATTCCAGTTCTAATGCTATAGTATCCTGTTCATTTATTACACAACTTTAGATCATACACCACTATTAGTGTCATTTATTTATTTTGGAGCTATGGTTAGATATAGATAGATTTTCACTGAAAGCCCAAATTTTGCCTTGTTTTAGGCCAGAAGTCTGGGCTATGTTTGGACGGCAGTGAGATGTCTTTTAAATGTAAATTTCTTGCTAAGATAACTTGCATGGATAACTTGGCTAATATGATGATCTCCTAGATCTTACCTGACAGCAAACTGGCAGTAAGGATACATCCAACTGCATTAAGAAGGCATGTACACCAAGGCGTTTTTTTCCTGCAGCCGACGTATGTTTTCAATCGTTTCCTATGGAAGTGCTGCGCTTTAAAGAAATGTATTTGTCTGCTTTTTTCGTGTTCAGCACTGAGTGCCCAGAGTTTAAAAAAAATGCTTAACTTTGGGTGAAACACTCAACTCATCAATGTCACTTTTCTCTCAGCGAAACTTAAAATGAAACTTATTATAAAAATGAACAATTGAACATATATCAGTGTGATAACAACTACCTTATGCTGGGTAAACACCAAAAGATTTTTTACATCTATAAGATTTTCTAAATGTGATAGACAACAAACATGAGGATAAAAAATCCTAGATTTAACCGTTTTGCTCCTATAGTGTGTGGTGTGCCATGAACACAGTAAACAGACCCGGCGCCAGACACAAATTCACGGATGGGCATTTCATTTTTCAGGGGGGGCAAATGAGATCAACCTCACTGCAATGCATAATATCATTAATGAATTAAATGGACAAAAAAAGCGAGGAAGAACTAACATACCTCTCCATTAACGCAATACAACGGAGGAGTCGTAAAGATTGGACCTACCCTACTGAAGCAGTCTAAACACAAATAAAAACACGTCGCAGAGCTCAACATCAACGCTTGTCTGCTATATATCAGAGACAAGTGGATTTTTTAAAAGGCCAAGTTAAAATTTTACATTACATTTTTGCCCGACCGCACAAGTAGCCTAGTCTGATTAAAAACGCCAATAACAATAACCAAAACACGATAATGATTCTGCATCCTTTATCTCAATGGCGACCGAAAGTGTATAATGAAATAACGCTAAGTTAAACAAATAAGCGCAGCAAACACAAAGTGAGTTAACAAAGTGGGTTAAACATACTGTGGTAAAAATGTGGCGTTTTTAATAACATTATACAGTTAAGCAGCATCACATCACTGTTGAAATAGTGACAGATTTCATGACAGTTCACTAAACAAGTAATTAATATTAAGCCACTTACATTTTAGACGCAATGTTGACTGTTTTTGTTGTTATACAAATAGTGAAAGATAATGGCAGAACCATAACGTGTCAGTCTCACTGCAACACTCAACAACCAAACATTTCCGCGCTCACTATCGACAAACCAATCAAATACATTTAAAATATTTATTTTTTTTAAATCAGACCAAACACATTTTTTTTTATTCAGGAGTTATATATATATATATATAAAACAATAACTTTTAATGAATAACAGTAGCCTATTGATAAAAAGGTGTAAACAAGCAAAGAATGGTTGGTGGGATGGAGCTGGTGAACAGGTGAAGGGAGACTGCAGGCTCGTCCAGGGTGGGCACTAGTGACTCACAGGGCGGGCCCGGCCCCCTAAAGCCCGCCTATGGCACCAGGACTGACAGTAAATCTCGCAAAATCTTGCGCGACCTCAGGATAAGCATGGTGGACGATATGCAGGAAGAAATTTCAATGACAGTGTTTGGAATGATTTTCACAGAAAATTCAAGGAAAAAAAGAAAAGGGTTTGGGTGAAGTCATGGAGACAGCGGGAACATGGTCTGTACAAGTTCACTTTGCATCAACTTCGCTTTGTGCTGCGCCATGACTGCTTCCGTCTTCTGTCATCTTGTTTTCTGATTGGATATTCTTTAAACATATTTTATATTTACGATTCGCAATTAGACGGCAATTTGCAATTTTGCAATTTGCAATTTGACGTTCTTCCGATCAGGTTCGGACACTCTTAACACACCACACACCAAGGGAAAATCGTATAAAATAATCTGTAGAACCATCAAGAAAAATCAGGACATACTGTAGGTAGGATTGTCGGAAGGGGAGAAATCAGCCCAAAATCAGCCCGGTAATCTTTTGCTGTGTACCCAGCATTAAAGGACCAAAACCATCTTTCAGAAAATTTTATTGGAAAGTAAATATTTTTTTAGAGCCGAGTCTTGTTCGTTTGTATGTAGAGGGCAGAGTTTATGACTTGTACTGCAGCCAGCCACCAGGGTCCAATCCAAAAGACAGGGCCTTCACTTTTCAAGATGTGTGAGGCAAATCCGGTTTAAAAGCATAGGTGTACCTGTCCACTAACAGTGTCATGGCAGCATAAGTCCACCATATATAAGTGCTTTACATTATGGTGGGCCTCTATAAGTGAACCTATGCAAAGCTGCTGGCTCAGCTGTATGCCCTGCATGTAGTGATTGTCATAATTTGTATCTTTAATGCAATGTAGTAGCTGGCTGAAGTCACATTTGTGTTTTAGTGGAAGGTAATGGGTATAGCCCTGCTGAGCTCATACCCACACAGGACATTTTTGTTTACAGGCTTACACTTGCTCATAAGTATTCATTTATGGATGTCATAATATATACACCCCCTTTGACACTCTTTTGTTAGAGAGCTGTTTATTGTAGAAACTAGCTGGTAAATTCTTTGCTCTTGGACTATGCACCCCACTGTGCAACTAGATCCAAGACGTCCTGCCTAACAGGCCTCAGGCAGTTAAAATCCATGACTGAACATCGAAAATGGTCAAACTGAGCCTGTTTAAACATTTGTAAGGGATAGTAACACATTTAAATTTATAACATTCTGAGATCAAACTCTACAAGGATTCAAGGATTATTACCATCATTCACTTGAGCATCTTGTGTCGATTGTGTGAACTGTTATTTCCTGCAAACTGCATTAAATTTCACACATTTTCAGAAGATACAAAAGTTTGAAGTACACATTTTCAATGATCACACTCTTGCATCATTTTTGTTTTGATGGTATTGCAGAAAGGGTCTGTGCACGTCAACAGCAGTTACTCGTGGACCTCCTCCAACATGCACGCTTTTGATATGTGCAGGTATACAGGTCATTGTGGTCAAGGTGAGATGCGGTGCTGTATACCTGAACTTCAAAGGCATTGTGCTAGACCGACTCCGCGGGGCGTCGCCTTCATGACTTCAGTCAACTCACACACATGCGGGCCTTTAATCTGAACTCTGCAATAGCTGCTCAGCCCCGATTGAGTCAATACGCACTTTTTGTTTTGTGATAGAGGCCCGTGGAAGTGAAAGCATGATGCAAAAGCATGGTAGAAGAGCAGTTTGTTGTTTAGCTCGATTAATTCAGAGACAGTTTAGAATCAGGAGGAGCATGCGCTCGGAGATTTTTTTCCTTCTTTTTAAGTTGTTTATAATGTCAAGTGTATCTCATGCAAAGGCATCGCGCTTAGAAAGAAAACTTTGCAATGCTTTGATTTTCTTTTCTCTGTGACACGCATAATGCTTTCATCTTCTGGTAGAGTAAACAAGTCATCAAAGCAAAAGGCTGAATCTCTTATAAAACATTTCTAAGGTATCTAAGCATACATGATTTTTTGAATCCACATAAACAAAGCAACAAAATGCAAATCCTTGCAACAACAGCACACTTTTTTTTTAAAGTAAACTCCGTCCTTCGTTATCCAAACATTTGTGTACATCCAAACCTATTCTCTGGGTTGTGGTTATGTTACGTTTCTAAGCAGCGTTATGTTTTTAAGTGTCCATGTTTGCAACATGGACATCAATAGCGGGACATGTTGGTCCTGGGGGTCATCCTCTAACCCTGCTACGGTTTCATTATCTGCAAACCTCTAGACTCATTACAATCCTCCCTAACCCTGAAGGGCTCTGTCTTCCTCTCTCTCTCACTCCCCCTCACTCTCCGTGCTGCGGATACGCCATAAACTCTGGTAATTGCGGCATCAAACTTGAGTTTATTATTTTCTGCGGCGGTGCAGGTGTGAGGATGATATGAGGCCCAGGTTGCATTTACATACAAATTGAAGGTTTTTATTAATCAGGCGGGCAGCAGGAATCACACCGCACCACTCCATCAGCCTTTTAAATACATTTGGTGACATTTTTACCCAGCATTAGCATGATAGGGCAAGCGGAGGATAATGTCCCAATGATTGCTTTTCCATTGAAAGCACAAACGGTTTCATTTTTCCTGTCATCTCAAATAAGTGTTAAAGAGGGTTTGGAGGCTATTGTGCTAGCGCTCCGTATGCTGGGGACTGGGAACCGCTGATGGCCATATTAAATAACCATTAGCGCCACGCTCAGATCATCGTGCACCCACCGTGCCTCCTCTCTGCTTCCTGCTCTGTGATTTCCAAATGAAGCCAAGCTGTGCTTGGCTCTCATAAAGCACTCGCACCCGCTTCATTTTTCCTCAAACAAAATGCATTACAACGGTAATTTTGTGACTGTTAAGATAACTAGCGTTAACAAGCACTTAATTAAAATGTACAATAAATAGCCGTCTGCGGCCTTATCTGAGCAGGAGAGCTGGGTGGGGGGGTTTCTAATGCTCAGTCCTGCTGCTGCTGCTGCTGTAAAGCTCTTTTACAGATTAATTGCTTTTCTGTCTGGCAGAAGCTGCTTCGTCCGCCGCCAGGCCCTAAATAGCCAAATTCGAGACTTTATCAATCAAACCTGGCGCTGCTGTTTTTTAGCCTGCATTTTTGACTTCCTCTTTGCGTTTCTTTGTTGTAATATGTATGCACGTTTGTCCATGTTTATTTAGTTTTTGTTAATTTATCTAACAATTATAATGATGTACACTCTTAAAAAAGTGGGATCATCACATTTAAAATATGTATACGGAGTGTCATGTGTGTTGCTTGTCATTTTAAAGGGGAAATTTCAAAATACTTTTTTAAAGAAGCACTGGGGACCCAATTATAGAACTTAAACATAGTCAGATTTTAATGATATGTCCCCTTTAAAATATGTGTTTGTTGCGTCAAAATATGTGCCTGCTGCATAGGCGTTCGAAAGGGTTTATGATAAAAGAGGCTCGCAAGACACTAACTCTAAACATTGATTACACATTAGATTAAGCGAGTATCGGGCAAACGCTAGCATCACTTTTCTCATAAACCCTTTAGACGCGTGTGCAGCAGGCACTTATTTTGACAAGATCTTCCGATCTCTCTGATGAAACCAATACGGAAGTGATTTAAACTGCAATTCATTGACTGGCAGGCTCCAAAAATGGAGTCAATTCCCATAGACCTCCATGTTAATATGCCCAACTTTACAGCAGAAAAAAAATATGTTTACAGCCTGGTACAAAAAGTGTTTTTGGTCTAAATAGCAAATTTTGCCCTTCATGACAACTATGAGGGGGAATTTTTTGTAACTCATCCATTTAAATTATATTAAGCCTTAAAGTTTGCATAATTAAGGCCGTGGCCACTTGAGTGACGGTTGAACAGCCACTGCTGGCACTAGAGTTGAGCTAGGTGGGTGTGGTTTCAGCAACCAGCCACCTGAGCTTCACCCACATCCCACCTTTTTACCCATTTTTGGATATCCACGAGTGGTGCACTGTGACGCGCAGCCAAGATGGCAACGACAGGCACCGCCTACTATTGGCTTCAAAAAAAGATTATTTACAAACCTAGGGGTGACGTCACGAACACTACGTCTGTCTTTATTTACAGTCTATGGGCAAGGCAGCTGGCATTTATTTTGACAAGACTAAGGGGCAACCGTCCAATCTCTCTGATGAAGCCAATATGGAAGTGACTTAAACTGCAATTCATCGCCTGGCCGCTAGAGGCTGGCTCCAAAAGCCAATCAATTCCCATAGACCTTCATGTTAAAATGCCCAACTTTAGAGCAGAAAAAATATGTTTACAGCCTGGTACAAAAAGTGTTTTTGGTCTATATAGTTAATTTTGCCATTCATGACAACTGTGAGGGGTGTGAATTTTTTGTGGGTGTGGTTTCAGCAACCAGCCACCTCAGCTTCACCCACATCCCGCCTCTTTACCCATTCTCGGATATTGGTGAGTGATGCGCGGTGACGCGTAGCCAAGATGGCAACGACAGGCACCGCCTACTATTGGCTTCAAAAAAATCTTTACAAACCTATGGGTGATGTCACGGACACTACGTCTTTTTTTTACAATCTATGGACAAGACGCATGATAAGTGCATGCACATAAAGCATACACATAAGTTTACATGAGGCGCGAACACATATTTTGACATGACGAGCCACACACATGACGGCCTACTTACAAGTAAAGGTCTTCACGGGTCAACTTAGATCCGAAAACCCGAGGTCCGACCCGAGACCCGATCGGGTTCGGGTCTAAAAGTTTCACATGTGCCTCGGACACGGGTCGGGTACAATAATAGCGGCATCGGGTCTCGGGTAATTTAAAAATGAATGTGTTTTTTCTGAACGGACCCGAGAAGACTCGAACTCTCTCGCCTGTGTGCGTCAATGTCCTTTTCAAACCTCTCATCTGTTTGCCAAGAGCGCTTGCGACATTGTGTGGTTGTCGGAAGGTTCATTTTCGTTGAGACAAACATGTCAGTCAATTAAAAATGTACATTTTAACGGTTACGTTGGTGTCGTCGTCAGATAACAAAGTAAAACGAATGGAACAGCTCGCCAAATTGGTTGCAAGGCCACCGGAGTTTCTTTCTGTCTGACTGCTGTGCGTGGGTCTGCAGAATGCACACACGTCAGTGCCGTTTACATTCGGTTCCAGTCGGGTTAAAAAAAAAATGTCACTAAGTTCGGGTCGGGTCTAATTTTCTCGGGTTTGTCTCGGGTCGGGTCTTTCTTTAAAAAATTTTTATTTATGCACGTCGGGTTCGAGTATGAAGTGATTCAGGTCATTTCGGGTCGGGTACATTTCTTTGGACTTGAGAAGACCTCTACTTACAAGTTGTGACGAGCCTCGCATCATGTATCCTCGAAAAAAAAGTCACCGGCTGCCACTGGTGAGGTAGATGATAGGGTCCTTTGGAATGTAATATAACATTGCCTTGGAAATGCATGAGTTTGGAGACATAACGCGTTATGGAGGATGATCATTAATTTTTTTGTTTTTATTTGTTGACTATATTTTTTTTGAAAATTGAACATATTTAAATACAAGATTATACCACTTTATTTCTGCAAGAAAACATGAAACTTCAGCATTACTCCACTAACCGGAGCTGTCGTCCATTATTGCACTGCTAAGAAGAGTCATGTGATCATGTATTGATGTCATTTGTCAACATCACTTTTTCAGTGACGTACGACACATCTTGATACGGGAATATCCGCTTACCTTGCCGATTGCTGTATGCTATTCATATCCAATTTATTTTCACATATGAATGAGGCCTGAAACCAATCTGAGAATATCGAAATATATGTGCCTTTTATCCTTCTTCAGTGTGCAAAGCATTCATCAGTCTTGTTTATTATACAAAAGTTGTGTTATATTTAAGCATGTCTTTCAGGGGCTTTAAAACATACTAGCACTGTATTCAACCCCAGTATATGATTTTTACTCATATAAGCTGCAGTGTATTATAGGACCGGAGAGATTTTTCAGAGATTTAAGTTAACAGCAGTTGTTTTCTTGGGATCACATTACTCCACAGCCATGTGACTGAAACACTTCCACGGCGACTTTAATGACTTCAGCTCAGACTACGAACCGCTTGTTTTTAAGTGGTGGAAAATAAAATACGTAAAAGCAAACTTCCCTCTCTGGACACTCCTCCTGGTGGTTTATGTCGCCTGTGACCTGACGCTAACCCAGAAACTATAAATCTGCCAAGAATGTCTGTGTATGTTTGAAAGTGACCCTTAGAGGCCTACTGTTTTGCAAAAGTGCATTCTTCTAAAGTGAGACGTGTCATTCAGGTGTTCCTAGAAGTCAGTATGTAATTAAATATTAAATGTATTTGTCATTCTGTGGTTTGATGACTTGCTGTTTGCAGATATTATTTTGTCAATTCTGACCCCGCCTGTGAGATGACATCTAAAGTTATGTAATCTAATTTTGAGATTTAGAGCATCAAAGTAGTCATGACCATAAAAATGACCAGAATATGTCTTCAATATACAATACTTTTATTTATAACATGAAAAATACTAAATTAATGATTTCATTAACACTACGCTAATAAAATACCTGAACTTGAAAACATTGACTTTGCTTGTCTCTGTGTTCACTTTAGGTACAAAACACATGATGATTCTTATAAAATTTATTTCAGCAACCTCTTTTTTATTATCAAAAAGTGAAAACAGATCATAACATTAAAATTTCAAAATAAAAATGTCTTGTTTGATTTGCTGTTGCTAAACGTATTTAGTTCACTTCTATTGCCTTCATTTATAACAGTTGCCTTGTTGTCTGCCTCATTCATGACACTATGGAAATGTTGTGAAATGTATGTAATACTTTATGTAATGTTAACAAAATGAATGATGTGTTTTCAAAAGTAGACAGTCATTAGTAGCTTAAAATTTATATCTGCCCTGACCCAGTTGGTAGAAGTACCTCTCTGTTTCTAGGTTTAGCTAGTAAACCATACCTTGCTCATTTGCATAAACAAACTCTTCAGTGACCAAGGTTGGTTTGTACAAAGTACAATACCAGCTGAAAGCATAGGTTCTTTTGTCACAGAATGCTATGATGGATATACATTTGATACTTTATGTATGCTTGAGATAAATGTGTGAAGATAACCACCAGATCCCCATGTTTAAATTACCTTTACCATACCTAAAACTAAGATTGGAGGTGAAGGTGGAGGATAAGGGCCAGTCTGGATGTTCTAACACAGATGGTGGTCTTTCCAGTGCAAAGTCATCTGATCTGAAACATAGAGGAGAGGGGATGTTGTGCTGTCACTGCTGTGCTTATCAGATCCAATTTAGTGGGAGTGATTTATAATGTGCTCACATGATAAATGTTATTGTAAGAGATGGGCCCAGAGGAGTTATGCCTGCTGTCCATCAGAAAAAAGTGGGAGAACAAAAAGCAGAGGTGACGACTGTATCGGAGCTAGTGGGAGCTGGTGTCCTGTGAAGTGCCTGCCGTAAATCAGCCTGTCAAGGATCCCTCTTCCTTTATTGAAGCACACACATGGTCTTGCCACTGAACAAAATTCCTCGACAGGCCTTGGGGCTGTTGTAAAAAGGTAAGAAATAAAACACTACAATTTCTAAAATTCATTTGGTGATCATTCTTACAAAAGTTGCAAACGTTCTCTGTAAATAAGGCCCTAGCAACTGAAACATTAACCAAATGTACTGGCAAGCAAGTCCCTTGAATACATTTTAACACAGAAATGTGATTTGTGTTTGCATTTCTGAGCATAATCCACCCCCACTTCCCATAAGCACCGCATTGACAATAATTCAGCACAGAGTATATTTTCCATAAATAATTTGCTCTCTATTGATTTCCAATGTGTGCTGAGAAATATGTGGGTTCTCTGTAGAGAGGGGGAGGATGTGTCAGTCGCTCTGTGTGCGGTGAAAGTTGTGACAGGAGAGGTCGGCGTCCTGGGAGCTCGTGTCCCCCGTTTTTATTTACGATCGCTCGGAGAGCAACTCATCAAGCCTGGTTGTGCCATCAACCGGGAACGCCCTGGGAAAAAAAGAGCACACATACACACACACACACACGCTTTTTACTAGCGGTTTGCAACACTGTTTGATTTACACATGTTAACAGGGATTTGGCATAGGTAATATGAAAGAGATGTGCTGAATAATTCTGCTCTATAAATCAAGGCCAAACGCCATTCACTTGATGTCTATATTTACAGGTCTGACATCCCACAAGCTTCGGGCCACTACTGAAGGTGAAAGGTCAAATTTAGTTATCCTTAGTCGGTTCTGTCTGCTGTATCCTGACAAATGATCGGCAGCAGTTGAGGTGAGTGAGTTAACATGTAGGTGTGTGTGTGTGTTGGTGCAAACTTGGTAGGGTGCGTGTGGAATTCGGTGTTGACGACTGTTAAGAGCTCATGCTAGAGTTGGATGTCACACTGTCGCCAGCTAAGAGCTGTTAATTTTGGCTCTGCTTTGCCTTTGTAACAAGATCTTGGCATGGACAGTTTCTTCTCATTGCATTTTGCGTAGATTGGTAACCTTGTCTATTTATACAGGGAGTTCCCTCATTCGATAGGCCAAAAAGCTGTTTACTCTGTGAAACAACATAAGTATTTTCCACATCATCCACTACTGTCAAGCTACACAAATGGACAAAAAACAGTATAAAAGTCCCACTAAAGGGATTCATATTATTTATATCAAAAGTTTTCTGCCACCATAATAGGTTCTTGTAAGGTATGGAGTTTTATAATCTTTGTTTTGTGCATAGTTTGTCATATGCGTCATTTTGAAACAAGCATTAATCAGACACACAAGAACTAATGATCATCTTACTAACATGGAGCCGACATGCTGCCATTTTGCGTGTTTTTAATCTACCACATGTGTTTATATTCAAGCATGATGTATCGGTTGCTAAATACCCTCAAATGCTAACCGTTTTCTCTCACAAACATATCATTTTGCTTCAGAAGATATATATGAACCTACTGGAGTGGTATGGATTACTTTTTGATGACAGATGGGCTTCAGAAAAGCATTCAATTGACACCATTACAAAGCTAGGAAGAGTAAGGATATTATGTAATATAACTCTAATTGTGTTCGGCTGAAGAATGGAAGTCATATACACCTAGCATTAAAGTGAGTAAATTATGGGGTAATTTTCATTTTGGGTGAACTATACCTTTACCAAGACTCCTGCGCAATCGAACAGATGCATCGCGTTTCATAACACACGCAAGCGCCGGTGGTGTCAATGATGTCAAACCTGGCATTACAGGTTTGTCCCTACATGCATTTGAGTCCTCCACATTCTCTCAAACTCCACAGGGCACCGAGCACATTCAGGCTGGCGTGATATCCATGGTGCGACCCCTGGTCAAGTTTAGCCCAGGGTTTCTGAAACCCCTCCCAAAGCCCCCTGGGTAATATACAGCCCAGTCAATTTGCTATCTAATTCTGGCTAAATGACTGCCGTATCCGGCCTTGTGTTGGATGTCTCTTTGCTTCGTTTGTATGTTGTGCTGCCCCCTGCATATGTCATGTGCTGACACATAAAATATCCATTAGTGCTAGTACATACGCACACTTGCGATTGCATATCTGGGTGTGTGTTTATTATGAGATATCTCTGATGGCAGTGTTCTCTGAAAAGTGAACCCCCAGTAATGTGAAATGGATGTGCTGTATGAAGGTAACTAATGGATAAATTGTAAAATTGGGAAAACTCAAATGGAACAGATTCACCTGCAGATCTACTACCATTTAGCACCAGTCACAGGCCTATTATAAACACATTAGCCAATTATTAATTGGCTAATAATATCTATACGCAATGTCTCTCGATGGAGCAATTTTACATTAATCGCGCCGGTCCGCTGTGTGTTTGCATGTGTGTGTGATTAACAGCAGATGGCCTGGAGTCTCTGAGCGGTTGGATCGGTCAGTTGTGGAAAGAGCAGGAAGACAGGTGTGACTGCGTAGACCTCTTTCTTTCTTTCTTTCTTTCTTTTTCTTTCTATCTTTCTTTCTTTTACAACTGCAGGCATGTCCTCAGAAAGGCCTTCTTCCAAGAGTGAGAGAGCGAGGAGTAAAACCATTGACCTAGCATTATTTATATATAGTAGTATTGGCACAGACCGCCACTGTTTCCCATTGTGTCTTTATAATGAGCAGAGAAATTGGAAAGGAAACTGTCAGGGGAGGCATGTGTGTGTGGGTTGGCTTATTACAGACAGATCCACACAGTAAACTGAACAAGGGAGAAGGCTAAAGGGGTCAGTCTGTGTGGACACCTCACACACATACACATTCACTCCAGAGGGGTCCTTGCCTGTAAAGGTGTTAACAGTATGGGTCGTTCAGAGCATTGCAAGGGTATGCGGGTCAAAAATCATTTCTGCAACAGACCAGACTCGGTTATCCCTCACATTGCTAACAGCTTAATACGAATGGATTTTATTTGACCTCTTGATTCCCTTACTAAAGAAACTATAAAAGTAGGCATTTCATAAATACATTTTTGTTACCATGGTATTGCCAATATTTTAAAGGGCACCTATGGTCCGATTCACAATTTTACATTTCCTTTGGTGTGTAAGTGTGTATTAGTACATGTTAACGATATGCAAAAGGTACAAACCCCAAAGTAAACAATGACGCGAGTTATCATCTCCAACGTAAATCTCTTTTCTTGGACTACAACAAACACACAGATTATAGTCAACAGTTACTTCATGGGATTGGTGATGTAGACAAGACCGACATTATCATAATTCCTTTGATTCAGACTCGGCCTGTAAGTTAACTCTTGTTGGGATTGCACTGTGAGCAAATTTTTTAAACATGATAAGGAGCGTCACATTTCTGGCTGACATTAGAGGTATTCAGGCCATGCAGTCACAACGTACAGATTAGCTGGCCAATCAGGGACACAGGGAGTTTTGTACAAAATCAATGCGTTTCAGGAAGAAAGTAAAATCTGGAGCTACAAAAATGTACGGTATGTGGAAACGAATGTGTTTTTTGAAACATAAACCATGCGAACACATTGTATTATACCAAATACACAACATAATGTTGTTTTGGCAATGAAATTTGCTAAAGGTGCCCTTTAAAGGCAGGGTGTATGATCTCTGAAAGCCAGTGTTGATATTTGAAATCACTTAAACACGCCCCTACCCCAATAGAATCTGGACCTTCTTTTGATAGTCCCGCCCCACACATACGCAACCCAGGCAACGATGTCGGTTAGTATACACGCCCCTTACTGTTGATTGGCTACAAGTGTGTTTTGGTAGTCGGCCCAACAACCAAACTGTTTTTCAAAAATCATGCACCCCACCTTTAAACAACATGGACCATGTTTGTAACAGGATATTTTTTGAAGCACAACGCATTTAATTTAGTACCATGACATGAATGTCTTATCTGTAGGGCTGTGAAGATTAATTGTGCAAATGCGCGTTTTCTCAATGAATGAATTTGAATGAATTACAGTGAAATGCCGCCACATCCAAAAGCAAGAGGGCGCTCTAGTGTAGAAACGCCATTTGTGCCACAGAAGAAGTAGCATTACAAAGCTATTCCAGGAAATGTCTAAAGGGATATTTATATCCCTGTTCTTCAGATTGTTTCAGGTATTTTTATGATAATAAAAATATTTTGAATGATTGTGTTTGACGAGTGTTGCTTTTTTAAATTCACGTTATAAACGAGTCAAACTCGTAGTGATTTTAGATTGATAAGGACTTCCTACTGATCACAGAGCCATAGTACACGCACAAGCTGTGCATAAAACACAGAATCTGAGCCATGCGATTCAGAATCGATTTCAGTATTTTTAATGGGGAACGTGATGCATTGTCACAGCCCTACTCATCTGACATCAGATTTGTGGGATCAAATGTGGTATTTCATGTTCTTACCAGAATACTTTTCTGTTGGCCTAATGGTTGTTAAAAACCAGTGCCACTCGAAAATAATACACCAACAAAACCCACTGAGGTCACATTCTATTGTTTGCTCTCTGGGCGTACGTGTGCGCCTCCATCTGTACTATAGATTTGCATACTTTATAATACACCCTATGCTATCGGTATTATTGTGCAAAACCAAGCAGTGCCCGAGGCAATGTATTAAAAACCCACACAATATAGATGACAGTTTGGGCTAACAGCAGGATTTAAGGTCCCTAAGTTTTACCTCCTGCTCTGGTAACGTCAAAATGCCCTCACACACTCTACTGATAGCCTTTTAAAAAGCACTCCTATGAAGTGAGTAATAGAGTCTCCCTCAGCCGTGTTTTCAGCCTGATCCTGTTAGCGTTGCCTACAGCCATCAGGCAATGGTGCGGAGTATTCAGCCCCAAGCACCCAAAGCTCAGCTAAAACACAGCTGTTCTTACCTGGCTGACTCCCAGACCACCCTCCAGCAGAGTACCTGCACCCACCGCCTCCACAATGGATGCACCTCTGCCACTATCAATTCTAGCTTAGCTTAAGCACAATAGCTGTGTAATTACAGGTTTCTATTAGACCCAAATTCAATCATATACACGGGTGAAGGATCACACAGGCACAACAGAAAGCAGAGAGAGAAACTGAGAGAGAGAGAAGGGGAGGGCAGGTGAAGGGAGATGATTCAGATGTCAGGCATTGGCCCTGTGCGGGGAGATCAGAAGCTAATGTTAAACACAAGAAAAGGGCGGACACGTCGACCCGTCACTCTCAGCCTCACACCCACACATGCTCACATACAGCATCACATAACCACATATGTGGGCCAAACCCAGTCAGGTGTAAAACATGAATGTAATTATTAATGATGAGAGAAGATAAACCAAAACTCTGGTTTGGCAAGTTCTGTCAATCAACTGTCAGTTTACAACTGAAGCCATTTCAAATGTTTTGTAACTATGCTGATTTACAAGTAGTTAAATAATTGAAACAAAATACTATTTAATTTAAGTATTTTTGCATCATAAAAGCATTTTTCTAGGGCTAATATTCAATTGCATATAATCCCCTGTGGCTCCTGCAGCAAGAATTGCAAAGCCTGAATATTTGTGTTACACTTCCAAGCTTTTGTTTTTGCCTCTGATAAATGAAATTAATACATACATTTAATGTTTGAAATGCCGGCATGAATAATGCATGAGTCATGCAGATGGAGTGATCAGTACACAGATTCAGCACAAAAGGAAATTAATTTTTTAAAAGCTTATGTCTGTCAGCTTCAGAGAAGCGGATGTGTTATTGTGATTACACAAGTTCACTGTGAATAATCAATCTGTTTATTTAAAACTTTAGCTTCTGCAGTTTTCACAGGGGAGGCATAGAGATTTAAACACCCATACAGTTGTCTGTCACATTGCACGTGTAATAATCATTATTAGTTATAATTATTTCCTTTACTGGGCTCTGTATAATGTTAGGCAGCTAATATGGGTTTGTGAGCTAAAAAATCTTAGCATCAAGTTTTAAAATTACCGTCTATCATTCACGTTCAGTAATATTTACAGACTTAACACACACTAAGCAAGGGATTATAGTAATGAATTTGAGAGACTGAGGGTAGAATTTAATAAAACTATTCTTATATCCAGAACATTGGTGTGTTTTGCAAGTTGAACATGTGAGGATCATGTATAACAGTGGGATTTGTTCTACATAAACATACAATGGCTTTGTTGTCTAACGCTGTATGTGGGTTTGGTGATCAGGGTTGTGTTCAAGTCCATGTGACTGTAATGTGTTTTGTCCAAACATGAGAAGGCGGCAGATGAAAACTTTTATAAAACAAAACATGAATGTAAATCCAGACATGACAATGACCGTGAATGTGGACAGGAACAAACACAGAGCAACTACATACATTCAATAACCAACAAAAGACAATGGAAACATGAGAACAATATATACAGACAGTGAACCAATGAGAACATGACACATCAGGAAACAGGGAGACCTAGAGACCAACATGGCACTGATCGATATCAAAATAAAAGACACGAACATGACACAAGACAAGATAAAACCCTTACATAACCCCCTCCTATGGGCAACTCCAGGCACCCACCAAACATCAGTAGTACTTTACACAGGTCCATGGGTGGGTGGCCCAGGACCATGAAGCAGTGGTGGGCGTCGACCATGGAGCAATTGTGGGCTTGGGCCGTGGAGCAATGGCAATGGTGGTAGCCATCTTGGGAACAATTTCAGGCATGGCGGCAGCCATCTTGGGTGTGACAGGTGGCTCAGGAGACTCTGTGGGAACTGTAGTGCAGTGTGGACCAAACACACCACAAAGCTGTAGACACCACCGGTAGCACTGAGGACAGGGGATAGATCTCTGAGACCTCTGGGGATACCTGACTTGGGACCACTAGTGCAACAGGCTTGACGAGAACACACTCTGGTTGAGCAGACATGACGTGAGCAGACTTTTGGTAGGCATTATGTGAGCAAGCTGTGGCATGGCAGGCATGACGTCAGCAAGCTGTGGCATAGCAGGCATGATTTTAGCAGGCATGACGTGACCAGGCTATGGCATAGCAGGCATGACGTGAACAGGCTTTGGCATAGCAGGCATGATGTGAGCAGGCTGTGGCATAGCAGGCATGACGTGAGCAGGCTGTGGCAGAGCAGTCATTACATGAGCAGGCTGTGGCATAGCAGGCATGACGTGAGCAGGCTGTGGCAGAGCAGTCATTACATGAGAATGCTGTGGCATAGCAGGCATGACGTGAGCAGGCTTTGGCATAGCAGGCATGACGTGAGCAGGCTGTGGCAGAGCAGTCATTACATGAGCAGGCTGTGGCATAGCAGGCATGACGTGAGCAGGCTGTGGCATAGCAGGCATGACGTGAGCAGGCTTTGGCATAGCAGGCATGACGGAAACAGTCTCTGGCTTAGCAGACTTGGCATCAATGGGGATGGGACTACGTAAAACTCCACCCACAAAATCCACCAACAAACAGTTACAGTCTAATGGGAACATTTTACGTAATGTGGGGTTGAGTTTCAGCCAATACCACGCCCTAAGGCATTGTTTAGGGCAATTAGCCTGGAACGCCAAACCCCAAAACTTGGCAGTAAAGTCTTGAACTGAACCTGTACCTTGGCATATATCCATCAGTCCATCTTCTAGATCCATAGTAACAAGGTTGGTTATTCTGTAATGTGTTGTCCAAACATGAGAAGAAGGCAGGATCTAAGTGCAGATGAAAACTTGAATAAAACAAAACTTGAATATAAATCCAGACATGAACCATGAAATCCTTGACAATGACTGTGAACGTGGACAGGAACAAACACAGAGCCACTACATACATTCAGTAACCAACAAAAGACAATGGAAACATGAGGACAACATATACAGACAGTGAACCAATGAGAACATGACATATAAGGGCACCTGGAGAAATGGCACCGAATGATATCAAATAAAAGACATGAACATGACACAAGACAAGACAAAACCTTTACAGTGACAAAACACCAGCATATTTTTAGATATATCTTCGTACCTGGTATTACTGAAACAGATATGGGAAAAATAGAGCAACCAAAAGAGAAAGGAAAGGATTTTTGGGGGGTATAATTGTCAGTGATTACGGCATTTAAACTGTCACTCTCATCTCTCTTTCCCAACTCTTCTCTTACAGCAGCAGTTGGGAATGAGACACTTTCATGGATCGCAAAGCCAAGAAAAGTCGAAAGCTGTATGGGTGAGTATAGTTGTGGGGGTGGTGTGTGTCTATGTGTGTGTGTAGGGGGTGCTAAGATTGGAAAAATATAAACGAGAGAGAGAGAGAAATAAAAAATCTCCCCACTAAAGATATTTCCATCCAGGGCGTATGAAATATTAAACGTGTTCATTATATCTTCAATTTGCCGTTATTTTGCGGGAGCACACACTGCCGTATTCTTCCAGCCATCTTATTGGCAGGGTTCTGTGGGCCTGAAGTCAAATCTCCCTTTTATTATTTAAATCCATGCATACAGCCCAAGCCCTCTCAAATCAGCACAGCCCGCATGGCATCCGCCCGCCTCTGATTGGCAGCTCGATATACAGAGGGAGGATACAGGGGGTGATAATGTGGGTGACAAAGGCAAATCCGCCCCGTCGGATCAGTTTTTATTGGGGTCGTTGGGGAAGGCGAAAGCAGGGGAGCGACGCAAGAGTTTGATGCATAGTAAAAGTAGCTGTGATAATTGGCGATGGCATTGGTCTGTGTCCGTGCCTGTGTTGGGCTGTCAAAGCGGCGATGTAAATTTATTTGACATGTTTTTGTCAGGATGAAAGTTTAATGTGGTGGGTGTGACAAATCGCATGCAAATGTTGTTTTTTATCCCTTTCCGATGAGTTGACCTCTGAGGACTCCCACGGGAAATCAGCCTTTAAAAATGATTTGATGGCTGAGTCCTAACCCACATCATACAGTAGTCATCATGCGTGCATACATGAAAAATAAACATTCACGCATGCATGTGAGCGTTTTAAACACATTCATATACATTTATATGATAGCTTATGATAGCAAACTACAAATAATAAGTGTGTTCTAAAAAATTTTTTAAATACATAATTTATATATGAATAGTACAAATCTTTAGGGTATTATTTTACATTATATTTTGTCAATATTTTTAGGATTAAATCAATTATATCATTATAATATTGTTGCATTGCATTCTAGGATTGCCTGGTCTTTAAAGGTCACGTTCTTTCTGATCCCATTTTTTAAACCCTAGTTAGTGTGTAATGTTGCTGTTCGAGCATAAATAGTACCTGTAAAATGATAAAGCTCGAAGTTCGCTGCCAGGCGATATATTTTCAACAAAATTCGCCTTTCAAAGCCTACAGCAGCCAGTTTGGACTACAGCCCTCTACTTCCTGCTTCCTAATGACGTCACTAGAAAAGTTTTTTGACTAAACTCCGCCCACAGGAATACGTCAGTCGCCAGCTAAGCTAACGGCAAGCTACGCTGCTATCGAATCACAACACACTTAAACAAGCTACACAATCAGAACTCGATACGTATTTCTGAAGGAGGGACTTCATAGAACAAGGAAGACATCAGCCCGTTTTTAGGACAATGAAAACAGCGGTGTATAAATAAGTAAATTGTGTAAAAAAATACAGTGTTTTTAACACGTGAAACACGAACACGTTATATTGCGCACTGTAAACACAATCAAAGCTTCAAAAACACAGAAAGAACGGGACATTTAAAGGCTAGCCTATATGCTGCGATATGGTGCTTTTCCAGTAGATGGTATGGCCTGGTATGGCTCGGTGTAAACACTCCAGATAACTGATTGGTCAGAGAGAATCGTCACTACCAGCGTCATTGCTAAATGCAAGATTAGCTTACCTTACTGTGCCATCAAACAAACTAATGTTGTCAACCGTGCTTTTTGTACAAGTTCCCAAACTTCCGTTTTAGCAGTGAAAAACATCTGCATGCCGAGAATCAAGAACACCATCCTATCGATATGCACCATTGCTTCCATGTTTAGCGTTTGTTTATATCAGGTTTACGATGATGTCACGACAATAAAGGTTATGTAACAGTAATAATAAGTACATAATCCCACCCACTCTGAAGCAGCACTAAACTGCAATGGTAAAGCTAAGTAAAGCGAGCCGAACCGCGTGGTGCCGAGCCACGTCATAGAAACGATGAAAAACTGCCATAATGTGATATCTTAGCAGACTGCATAATAATGTTCCTATGTTTTTTTAACAGCAATAGCATACCTACAGTATGATGCCCTTAAATGCTGCCATCATAGGCAGCTTACAAGGATTTGGAACAGAGTCTGTAAACTTAGGGTCCATTAAAAAGAATGTAGATTTTCCATCATGAAATGTTTAATGCGTGCAGAGGCAGGAACAAAGCGTGACTTTGTAAATCTGTTTGAGGGTTGTGTTAGTGTGCGTTTGAGGCAGGATGCAGCGGCCTCCACTTTCTCAAATCTCACTTAATACGCCAATATCTTACATGCACGCACACGCATAAGACTGCTCTCTGTGTTCTGATGTGCCGCGGTGTGTAAGCATATAAGCGTGCGTGCATGTGTGCTGTTGCGTATGGCTCTCCTGTAATATGCAGTGGTATAACACCCTCTTTTGTACATTGAGAAGCCGTCCGCATCTGAGACCAATAACCCAGAACCCTGGGGTCAGTGTGCAGAGGATGAAGGGACAGTAATAATCACATACACGGGACACAACACCTTTTTTTATGCTTTCTCTGCACATTTGGAAGCAGGCGGAATGGAGCGGGCTTCATAAGTTTAATATTATCCCTGGATGACCTTTTGTCCCTAATAGAGTGGCTCAGCGATAAGGAGATATTGTGTCTTTAGGGGGTTGCAGGATGCATTAGAAAAAAGAAGGAGACTGACCTGTGTAAGGCCAGAAGTGTGTCTGTGTGTGTATATGTACCTGTCAGTGGATTTTTATGATACATAACAGAGCAGTTTAGTGGACTGTTTAAGGAAAGCTGATCTGAGCACGTTTCGACTCGCTCTGTGAAAACCGCAAAAGTGTATTAAAGCTAATGCTGCATTAAACCACAACCTGTAACCGGAGAGTCACTAACATTCTGAAACATGCTTAATGTACTTAATTTCCTTACACTGTCTTACAATGTTTAGTGTGAGAAATAGACACAGGAATAGATTTATACATTGGCCTTGTAAATATATAGATGTTAAATTCTTATATGACTAGATGATTTTTGGTGTGAATGAAGTCACCAAAACATTTACATTTATGCATTTGGCAGATGCTTTTATGCAAATTGACTTACATTTTCTCAATACTTTACACACAAATCCATTTTTAGCCATTGCATGTGCTCAAGGAAATAATTGTTGTTATACATTATCTAACACATCTTTCTCCACCTTAACATTGCATTGTCTACTCAGTATTTGGATAGTTTGTCCCTCATTTGATTTTTGTTTTTTTAGGTTAAGGGCAGATGAGTTTATCAATGTAAGGCAGGCTTACCTTTTCTTGGAATTCTCTAGGAATTTTAATAAGCTGCAAATTGCTGTCAGAAATTTCAAACTAACCTCACTCCAGTTTTACAAGATTCACAAGTGTCATCTGCTGTTTGTCTTTTGAAGCTCCGGTAGTTGTTCTTGGCAGGGAAGTGCACCTGTGTGTATGAGCATGTGTGTCTGTGCTAATTTAGGTGTTTGTGTGTATGTGTGCTGTTAGGCTAGGTGTTTGATCTTATTGCAGGTATGAGATTTGCCCTGGGCTGTGTAACTCATTAGGTATGAGCTGTTTTGAATATGAGGATATTTGTTAAAGCAGTCAACAGGAATAGAAACAGATGTCCCTAATTAGAGCAAGCTTAAGCTGCCTTACTGCTGAGAGAAAGAAAAATAAATAAATAATCAAAGAAAGAAAGAAAGAAAGAAAGAGATAGTACATAATAATGTAATATAAAGAAAATTATGATTTTGCATACTGTATGTATATGAGATTTTAAGGTAAATGGATGATGGAAAGGACTCTATCAACAACAAACCTTATCTAAATCAAAAAGTTAAAATTGTGGACTAATGCAGTGGTTTTCAAACTGGTGGGGGGGGGGCACGAGATGGTGCCAGGGGGGCCCCAGTTTTATGACATTTTATGAAATACATTAATTTATCATGAATTCTGTGTAATTAAACCTAAAAAAATAAGGCTACTAACCAAAAGCACTACTTTTTTGTATAATTTAATGTTTTTTTTTTATTAAAATGATGAGTTTTAGAACAGTTTTTTGACACAAATTTTCTTTGGGGGGCCGCAAAGGAATGCACAGTACACAAGGGGGGCCACATGCTGAAAAAGTTTGGGAACCACTGGACTAATGCAGACTTGTTTGGTCTTAAAATGTAACCTCCTGGATATATGATGAGGTTTTAAACAGACCACCTTTTAAGACCAAACAAGTCTGCATTAGTCCACAATTTTAACTTATATAATATCCACACATAAGATTTGCCTACAGATAATCCAAAAATAGGTGTTTGAGACATCACACTTGTATCTGTGGCAGCCTTAGGCTTTGCAAAAATGACCAACGCTATCTCTTGGCATTCGTAAGTATTTTATGAGGTGCAGTGGCTGCCGGTGACTTATTTTTCCGAGGGCACTCGATGCGAAGTTTTTCACAACATGTATGAAGCCCATCATGTGTGTGGTTCCTTTTTTCAAAATATGTGTGCGGCGCATCGAGAGATCATGTGTGCATCACGTGTCTTGTCAAAATAGGTGCCTGCTGCAGAAGCATCTAAAGGGTTTATGATAAAAAAAAGATGCTCGCGTTTGCCAGATACTCACATAATCTCATGCGTAATCAAAGTTTACTGTTATTGGAGTGTCTTGTGTGTATGTTGTGAACGTGAGCATCTCTTTTTATCATAAATAGTTTTGATATATCTGCAGCAGGCACTTATTTTGACAAAACACGTGATGCACACAGGACACACATTTTGAACAAAAAAACACACACATGACCCTCCGAACACTTATTTTGAATAAGCGCCCCTCGGATGGGCAGTCACAAGCCACCACTAATGAGGTGGCTAATTAGTATTCATTTGTGAGACCATATTTGTACATTTTTTAGTATGATTTGTTTTTGCCCCTTTGACGTCGGAGTTAAAGGTGGAGTTTCATTATTGTTTATTTAAAAATAAAAATCATAGTTTTTGGCATGATTAACTTTCGAATTTATACAAATTATCCAACACGTAACATATGTACGAATTTGCGCGTAATCAGGCTGGAATGACATTACATTGCACTTTTATGCCTATGCTTTATTTAAGCCAATCACAAAGCTCTCTGCATGTGAATGATTTTGTGTTTGATGACATTTTAGTTAAGGGGTTTGAAGGGGGTGGGGTCACTATTAAGATCTCTTATCATTTACTCACCCTCATGTCCTTAAAATTCCTCCATATGCTGTTATTATTATTGACATTTTCACATGAAAATTCATGGTGACAACTGTTTTACCCAATTTAATAACTTCATAATGATATGAAGGTAAGCAAATATTAATATTATATGTATTCCTATAAGTTAAATTAAGCGTAGTAAATCTGAATCACAGTTGACTCGTGACATATAATTGTAATACCACCTTAAATATGGAGTCAGAAGCATTCCATCAATAGATAGGGATGTTTACACGGTGTTGAGCATCATGTGTTGTGTATGTGGGAGTTGCCCTCATTGATCAATCGTTACGCATTCAGTAAAATCTCAGGCTGGTAAAGGTCAGCAGGCCTCATGCATACAACCATTAACACCCTTTGTTTTTCCTCTTGCACCTGGAGAGCACTGGGAAGTTCAAAAAGGCAAACAAGACAATCTGGTAGCTCCATTACCCTCACACACATTAACAATGACAATAGCCCGACACTGATTAACTGATGTTAAACTCACACACAGTGTCCCTATTAGCAGCTGTTATTGTTTCAATTTAAAGCTCATAAAAACGCCCGATTAGCTCTGACTGAGAAGAAACCTTTTATACTCTTCACCAAATGCATGGCAATACACATTACCTTGCTTTCTTTTTGGGGGCTTTTATCTTTCTTTTTCATATGAGACGCCACCTTTCACGCTTACACTCATTTCTCTGTTTTTGCCTGTGGCGAATTGGCAAAATGTGTTAGCCAACGTGGGTACATGTGTTAAGTGGGGATCAATTGTTTGTTTAACAGCTAGCCTGTATTAAACAGGGAGGATGTAATTACAGAGAGAGAGAGAGAGAGAGAGAGAGAGAGAGAGAGAGAGAGAGAGAGAGAGAGAGAGAGAGAGAGAAGAGAGAGAGAGAGGAGAGAGAGAGAGAGAGAGAGAGAGAGCGAGAGAGAGAGAGAGAGAGAGAGAGAGAGAGAGAATAGCGCCAACACTCGCACTGGTAGGCGGGGGCATTTCCTGACACTTGATCAATGTAAAATCTGGGGCAGGAATTGGCTGCGGAGCGGTGAGGGAAATTAGAGTTGATAAAACAAGCAGGCAGAAAAGAGACCAGCGCTCAGTGTGTCTTCCCTCCGTGCCCTGCTGAGCATCCTGGGTAACTCGCCTGAAGCAACCGTGAGTGGGTAATGAAGGAGGGCGGTGAGAGACCAAAATAAGTGCTTATTCCCTTTGCCATTTTCATGCTTTACTTTATTTTAATCAAAGGGCTTTTTTCAATGTTGCATACCTGTGGTGGGTTTTGGTTTCACCCGTGCCAGGGAGGCGGATCGGTTAACCTTGCCAAGAAATTGTCCAGTACAAGGAAACAAAGCAGACACAGCACTCTCTCATATTACTCTAAAATGATAAAAAAAATGCTGGTATTTTTTAACAAGTGCTTTATTAAATGGTGCATTTAAACAGTAATTTTTATAACATCCCCCAAACGAATAAAAATCTGCCATAATTTACTCGTCCCCAAGCTATTTAAAACCATACAATAAGAAAACTCAACTTTAAATTGTGTTATGTGTTTAAGTGAGTCATAATGTACGGTCACTGTATTAAATCAACCCAAGCTAATATTCATAAGTATCTTTTTGTCTGTTTTTTTTAAAAGTATGATCGGGCTTTGAAATGACATGAGGCATAAATGATGACAGAATTTATATGTTTGGGTGAACTATCTTTTCAGGAGCTAAATTAGTTCAGATAAAGGAAAGAACATGCATATTTCTTGGCAGAAGTTTTAAAGGAAAAATGAAACAGTTTGGAACTCATGTGGCATGTGTGCATATACACATAAGTCTGACAGGTTAAGGGTGTGTTATTGTTGTCATCTATGAATTAACATGGAACTAAGTTGCACCATAACACATACTTATAGTTACTTCCACATTTCTGCCATCATACAGATGTATGTGTCACTCTAAGACTAAGACAATAAGTGGCTTCTCATATCTAATGAAAAATCTTTGTGTAATTAACAGACAACATAACAAGTACACATAGTGTTTTTTTCCTTTACTGCAATGCACACATTCCTCCAGTATAAGTAAAATGTGGACACACACCAAAGACGCTCCATTTGCTCTTCATTTTATGTATGTGTGTGTGTGTGAGAGAGAGAAAGGCTGTGATTGAGTGTGTCTGTGTGTCTTTGAAGTCTGTTCAGGTCATTAGGCTCCATTTCCCATTGACAGAGATCTTATAAGACGACCATTTGAGTCCAACAATAGTCCTTAATGGCTTAACGCCTCTGTCTGCATTTAGTCATTTTCTCTCTCGCTCGCTCCCCCCCATGTGCTTTCTCTCTCTTTTTTCACTAGTTTAAAAGCTGCCTAGCTCCCCTTCGATGTCTGCCCACATTTTATGGGGTGTAATAACGAGGCGCAGCTGCGGGGTAAAACAGGGTGTAACGTTAACCCGGGCATAGCAAGAGTCACTGCAGAGGTCAGAGTTCACAGCATTGTGCCATGGCAGGGTGGGTGTATATTAGAGTCAGTAAAGATTGTTTGGTTATGCTCAGATTTCCCCACTAATCCCCTGCTGAGTTTGGGTTTAAGGTAGTAAATTACCCCCCCCGCCCCCCCAACATAGAAATAGGTTTTGCCTATATTTGGTAATGAAATGGCCTTAATTGCTGAAAGCATGTGTAATTGGAGGCTGTTAATGGCTGGTAAAGTCTTGCAGAGGGGTGAAAAGTTTCTGATGGAGATAAATACTTCAGATGGTGTGCGGTGTAGGACAGAACAGCATGCTCAACAAATGCATACTTGCATGCAGGCACACAGGCACACGCTAATGCAGTGGCTGTCATAGGGCCAGTGAATATTTAGGACTTAGCCAGACCTCTGTGAGTGTGTCTGTATGATTAGACACTATTGATAAAAATATTGGAATATGTGTATTGCACTTTAAAATTAACAGTACATTTTTTTTTACATTTTCTTTCATCTGATGTATGCTTTTATCCGTACAAATCCGAATGCAATATAAGTAATTTTTTTCTAATGAGGGATAAGGGTCTTCAGTGAAGTACAGACTGGGACTTTTATCGCAGGCTACGTTTACATGATGCAGTTTCCCTTTGTCTTTTTAAAAATTTTCACATACACAATAACGCTGTCAAAAAGATTTGTGTTTACACAAAACTGCAAAGATGACTAAATGTTGATAAGGTACTGTAGGTTTATTACTACAAGTTTCCCTGGACTATAAAATGTCAAAATGTTCCAACTTTGTTGGAAAAGGCATTAATAAGCTCAGTATCTCGAGCAGCACAAACACAGTCCTGTAGGCCATCTCTTGCTTTTTTGATTGGGCGGAGTGATTTGCACAACTCTGACCGAACTCTCTGCACCTCACCAGGGGCTTCTCGGGTGCTGCGAGCAAATCACTCCGCCCAAGTAGCAGTGCTTCGTCTTCTGAGAATATAGTTCCCAGTATGTATACTGTTAAAAAGATCGATGTGTCTCATATCACCTTGTTATTTGTACACGGTGTGACTATACAAATCACAACATATAAATAGGGAAAATGGTTTGCGTTTTTTTTGTCACTTTTTGGGAGCAGTTTGCTAGCTGGAGCCATTCACTTCCAGACTTTGTGCTAAGCTAAGCTAGCGGGGGCTGCGTCAGACAGAGTTACGGGACACACGGAGATGAGAAAGGTATGTATGGACTTATCTTACTCTGGGGGATACGGTGAATAAGCTTAATTCCCAAAATCTGGGCGTGTTCCTTTAACAAGAATAATTGGATCTACATTTTGAACACATGGGTATAACTATGGTTGCAGACACACAGTCTGCTTGCTGTCGAGTGCTCACAGACAGCAGTGGCAGGGGTGCCAAATATTGCCCAAGAAAACCCAATGACCAATTAAATCTACCCTAATGACCAGCCCATATACCAACAGTTTATTTTCATAAACCAAATAGTTTTACCTTAATATTTATAGCTGATAAACAAAATCCTTTAACAATTTAACCCACAGGAAAAGCAATCCGCATCACTAGTTCTTAAGGTGATTACCACAGACTTGGCAACACTGGTTAACGACCACCTTGGGACCATTCCAAAGTTTTGTATAGCGGCCTATATATAATTAGATATCTATGTATTTATATATCTATGATGCACACACTCATACAGGCTAATACGAATCACGTCATCCTGATAATAAAATGGCTTTACTCTAAAGAGGGAGAGAGAGAAAATATTAGAAGATGAGTAAAAACAAAAGAGGCGCCAATCGCCCTGATCAAACCTGACCCCTGCCACTCTCTGCTCTCTCTGCACTCCTTTAATCTTAATTGAATCAGGCTTTCAGAGAATGTTGACACTGAGAGATTGCACTACCCTGGGAGGCCCAGGCAAGCCAGAGGTGCTACACTAAAAGCAGTCGCCATCCTCATTATGGTGTCCACCGCTCTTTGGTCCCTCCATCCCTCACTGTCAGCAAAAGATAATGTCCTTCCTGCAAATTTGATCTCTCACTGTGGTCCAATCTGAGGAGGCGAAGTGGGCCACCAATTTTTAAACCTTTCCGCAGATGCACATACCGCAAACACGCACTAAAATCTATATAAGTAATTGCTTAAAGAAGTATTCACATTATGATTAGTTCACCTCTAATTCATTTATTGATGCCAGTCTAATGTAGTGGTATAAAATACAATAACCCCGCCCATTAATGGGCAACCAATTGTGATTTTTTTTTACATTTTTAGATATCAAATTGTTTAAATTACACAATCAAAATACCTGTAACTAACACAATAACACTTCATGAATCGGAAACAGGATCAAAACAACAATGTACACTGGTGCTTCCATCAGAGGAAGTAAGGTCAAGGGTATCAATATAGGCAGAACAGTGCCGTGTCTGCATTAGCCGAGACTCCTCTGATTTCTGAATAAGGAATGCTGTGTGCAATATGAAGGCAGTCTGTGATAAGCTATAATCGCGATGAAGCTCGCAATAACAGGCCTGTGCTGTTAGAAGCATTAAAGCAGTGAGAAGGGATGGAATACTAATCTTCTCATCAGCACACTTCACTCTGCTTAACCTTTGCCAAGCTCTGCCTGCCCTGCTAAGCATGCTAAAACGTGGCTTGTGGCACGCTAGCGTGGTCTACATACGTCCTGCTGGTGGGCAACATCTCAACACTGTAATGTCAACACCACATGCGCTATAAGCCAGTGTTTAGATCAAAGACTAGAATGGTGCATCTCTCTCTGGACGTGTTCTGGACGAGAACAAAAATGCCCAGTTCAGCCCTGAGGCCAGTCCCATACATAATGAATGTGCATTATTCATACAATTATTGATAATGCCTTTTACAGTATTGATTATTCATTCATTAATTATTGCAAACGCTAATGTCTGAGCATTAAAGATATTGTTATTAATGTTGA